>NC_051156.1:150408271-150699812 GCF_013339745.2 Dermacentor silvarum
CGGGCCTCCCAATCGCGGATTTAAAATAAAGTTATGTCACTCTCTCGATTCGCTTCTGGCATTATTCAATTCATATTCGATTCGGTTCACTATTCGCACATCCCTAACTCCGACGGCGATGGCGATGGCGAACATTCGCCTGGTGTGTTTTATGTGCTATCGCAATAAAATCAAAAACTATTGCCACTGCTGTTACTCGGCACCACAAAAAAGGGGCAAACAACATGTTCGACCTCAGAGAAAAAAAAGTCCTATGTTTTATACATTGCCAAAAAAATATTTTCCATTATCCCTCAGACCCATGATTTTGTCCACAATATCGCAAGTTTCCCACGATTTGTCAATGCTGTCTAAAACCTCACAGCTGTGAATGAGCGTCTCTGCACACAATACTGCGGGCACTGGCACAGAATATAACGGGTAGTTTCATATTCACCCAAGTAGAAAGGCAATTGTGCTACAACTTCTGCGTGCATGCACTGCTTATGAGGAAAGCCGACGCGTGCTCACAGGGCATTATGGTACGCACCAAGCACCGCGTACCAGGGACATGCCTCTCCCCCCCCCCCCCCCTTCTCTGAAATTTTAGGCTATACCAGAGATACCTGGCATTTAACAACGAACGACAATACCCTCCCGCCACGCCCCTTCTCCTGTTCAAGTGCGTGTCCCCTTCCGAAAAAGATTCCTGGCTACGCCCCAGGTGGTTGTATATTTTAGTGAGGTATACGCAAGATAACTTATTTTATAAGCATTCATAATTATGTTTTAAAGCCAATTCTTACTGACGACCCCTACCCAGGATGCGTTGCAGCATCACGGCGTCAGCTTTCACCGCTACGGCACTGCAAGCTCGTTCTTTCTCTCTCTCTCTTGTAGCGGACATCCAACGTGGAGCCGGGACGCGACCTAAGAGAAAAAAAAATAAAGGATAAAGTGGCAACAACATGAGCGCGATATTCAATTAAGCGACAGCGACAAGCAATCCGACAAGCAGACCCTGTCGCGCTGCCACGTCGCGGTGTGGAGCCACCACATGCACGAGACATCGCGGAAAAATGTATAGCCACAAATTTACATTGCTGTTCGAACAAATACAACCGTGCAAAGAAATCGCAAACGTAACACGAGACCCATGCTTAAACAAAGGTGTATTAGCGCTATCTTTAATATGCTGGCATCGCCAGTGAAAATCAATTACATGCCGCCAGTGTGAAATGCCGGGGCAGCCATCTGGTGAAGAAAACTCAACACACTTTCGTGGCTCTCGGTGTTGTCTCCGGCGTAACAGCGTCAAAAAAAAACTGATGTTAATAAAAAGTAGCCGTTTCTCTCGGAAGGCCAAGCATCGATTGCGATAGCAAATTAGTAGACAGCTATACAAAGTAGGGATACTAGTTTTGTCTGTCGTATTAACTTGTAAACATAGGCGTAATAACTCAATGAACAAGCATGGTGCCACGCGCACACAAGCCAACATGTACACATCTCACTTGATGACCGCGGAAACTCGCTGTCGAAACGCTGGAGTGAGGAAGCGACGCAGATGGGTTTCAAGCTACAGCGGCACCGGCGGGCGCGCGCCCGCCCGGGCCGCAAGGTTCCGTGGGGAGGATAGGGAGGGGGCGCGTTCCACTCCAGGCGGCCACGACAGGCGCGTGCGCCCGCGCGGGCCGCTGTATCTTGAAAACCATCTGCGTCGGGGACACAGCCCACCTTGTGCTGTGTTTTTGCGGCCGCCCGAAGTAAAACGCGCCCCACCACCCTTCCTACCCTCCCCACGGAGCCTTGCGCGCGACGGAAGACGGCGCGCTTCCTTCCCGCTTCCATCCCTTGCGTGCGCGAGATTGAGCAGCGATCGCCGGCTCACCCTATCACCCTCTCACGCTTTCACTTGCGCATACGGCATACGGCGCGCGGCGAGGATTTCATCGCCGTTGGACTTTACACGAAACCTTACGGCGACGACGATGGCGACGCCAGAAATGCGCTTGGAGTGTAGATATAATTGCTATCGCAATAATAACGACAAAACAACGCCGATACTTTGTCCTCAGCTTGAGATGAGATAAAGCGATGGCTGATTTAACTATTTATTTTTGCTTCCACGGCAGAAAGCAAGTTGCAAGAGAGAATATAGATCGAAACGGGCGGACTGATTGCTGTCATGTTGTTGATCAATCGCGCTGTCTCCACGCGCACCTGAGGGCGACAGGCGAAATTTTCTGGCTGGCCAAAAAACCCGTGACGCGACAAGCGACAGCGACCGATCGCCCTCCGCGACGGCAAATCATGTCGCTTGTCGCCGTCGCTCGAAAATTGTGTGCATGTGGTCGGGCCTGATGCATTATAAAAATGCATCAGATCCAACGAGTTGGAATCTATACACAGCGAAGCTTTGTGCGAGCACGTAAAGAGTCGAAACACGCACGCACGCACGCACGCACGCACGCACGTACGCACACACAGACACACACACAACACACACACACACACACACACACACACACACACACACACACACACAAGCGCGGGAGCTCGCAATTCGAATCCATTCTATTGGCAAGAAGCGCTTGCTTCCTCATTACCGTGCAGCCGCGGGTGCGCGAAGGCAAGCGCCATCTGGTGGTGCTGCAAGGAACTCAGCGGCGCACGCGACGCGCGTTCTCTACTGTGATTGGTTGGCCTATTCGGCAAGAGCCAGGTCGCAGCGCCCACGATCACGAAACCCGGCGAGGTTCGCAACGAAAAGCGTCGCTTTTAAAATGTCGCAGTTTCACACGAAAGGCGAAGCATCAATTGCGATAGCAAATTAGTAGAGAGCTATACGGGGTAAGGATAGTAGTTTTATCAGCTGTATAAACTTGGACATGCAGCAGCACCAGCAACGCGCAGAACTGTTGTCGACGCCGTCGGCATTTTGCCCGCGTTCGCACGGAACGCGCGCGGCTTGGTGACGGTTGCCGGTGCTTCTGGGGGCGGCTCGGGGGTTTTCGACGAGATCAGAACGGGACACTCGTCGAGCAGCGTCGGAAGTCTTTACCACATTCTCGCCTCGCAACGTTCTTTTATAAATACGCATTTGGTGCCGCAGCTAAACGTCGCCTCCCCTCCCTCTCGTCCCCCCACGGCCTTTCGCGCGATGGAAGAAGTCGCGTTTGCTCTCTATATATGGTGATTGTAAAGGAGGACAGAGACGCTTAATTCTGCAGCCCTTCGGGGAGCCCGGCGCAGAACGCGCGTTTGCTCTCCAAGGTGCGTTCGCTCCTCGTGAAAGCGTGCGTCCCTCGCGCGCTTTCACTCGCACATACAGCATACGGCGCGCGGCGACGATTTCATCACCGTTGACGTCATACGGAACCTCGCGGCGATGGTGACGCCGACGGCAGAAATCCGCTTTTGAGTGTCCATATAATTGCTATCGCAATAAAACAACACATATAAGGTACACATTCGAATGAGATACATACACCATTTATGTTATAATCATCTATTCTTACGCTTCGAAGCAAATTCGGGGCTATGACCCAAGTTGCGCTGCATTTACATTTGACATCGACAACGCCGTCGTACGCCGGCCTTCACCACCGAACGAAAACCGTTGCGGAACTCCCTTTTAACATAAATCCAAAGCAATGGGAGATATTGATCTAAGAGGCTTTGGTTACTGGCAGAATGTTTTATGAAGGCTGTTTTTCTGTCCTCGTTCATCAGACATTGACAAAGTATTTGTCAGAAACTTACGAAGATTGCGAGAGCAATTGCAGTGGTTATTAACGATAACATATGTAATTACGCGAGCTAAATTCGCTCCAAGATAGTAGATGCAACACGCACTTTTTTACCTTAAACATCTCTGTTTCAAGGTCGCTTTGTAAGGTACAGAAAGTCACGTGACCCAAGGAAGCCCAGAAGCAAACTCAAAAACTAAAACTAAACTAAAAAACTAAAAGCATGCCCAGCCGTGTATAAGAGATGATTAATGATTAGCAAACTTAATGATTGATTAGGGATTGGATTAATGTAGATTAAGGTGAATAAGGTTTTATTAAGGTGTATTAGGGTAGATTAAGGTCTATTAAGGTGGATTAAGGTTATTAAGGAGGAGTAGGGTGGATTAAGGTCGACTAAGGTGGATTAAGGTCGATTAATGTGAATTAGGGTGGATTAAGGTGGATTAAGGAGGATTAAGGTGGATTAAAGTGAATTATAGTAGGCTTTAGAATGCTTTCGCCTTCGCGTCTCTTAGGCGATAGCTAAGACACCTAGCTGGGAACTTTTTTTTAAAGATTAGGTATTAAGAACGGCTATTTTTGCGAGCTTTCAGTGATGCTTCCGCTCGTATTTCGAACGTAAAATTTTGCACGGTGGCTTCTCTATATCTGCGCTATCTTCAGCTAGGCTTTCTACGCCGTTCAAAACTTAGTTGCAGTTGGCTTTTAACACGGATATTCCAATAACATGTAACGTTGGTAAGAGCATCGCACGCGTAATGCGAGGACGTTAGTTCGTATCCCACCCAAGGCCAGTTGTTTTATTGCGATAGCAATTATATGGACACTCCAGGCGCAATTCTGGTGTCAGTGTCGCTGTCACCGTGAGGTTGCGTATGAAGTCCAAGGGCGATAAAATCGTCGCCGCGCGCCTTGTATGTGCGAGTGAAAGCATCCGAGAGTGAGCCGAGGTTCGCGGCTCAATCTCGTGCACCCAAGGGAGAAAAGCGGGAAGGAAGCGCGCCGTCTTCCGTCGCACGCAAAGCTCTGGGAGAGTGGGGGGGGGGGCGTTGTATTCCGGGCCGCAAGGCTCCACAAGGTTCCGGGGGGAGGGTAGGGAGTGGGGACGCGTTTACTCTGGGCGGTCAAGGTGGCCGCGCGGGTGTCTGTATATTGAAAGCCATCTGCAACGGGGACACAGTCCGCCGTGCACTCTGTTTTCGCGACCTAGTTCGCGTTGATGCGAGACGTAGCACGAAGTTCAATTCGCTCGCTACTGCCGCCGCGCTTTCTCACTCCAGCGTTTTGACAACGAGTTTCCGCGGTCATCGAGTGAGATGGCAGAAAATTTTACGGAACAGTATCACATCAGGCAGAAGAATCCTACAAACGCTGGGTAACAAACCCAACGACGCCCCACCACCTGCTACAAGCGCGCTCGGCAAAAATGCCCGAGCACTGCTCACAATAGCCACCATGCCAAGGCACATGGACTCGCAACGAAACAAAGAGCGCAGAGAAAAGCGCATCATGTACTACAGCAAGTACATTCAACGAGCCAACACCCACACACACCTGTACACCGATGCTGCCATCAACAACAGCGCAGCAGTCATAGCCGGTTACTTATCACCACCGCACGATCTCTCACAAGCAAGCTATCAAGAACACGGAACCACGGAGCGCTGAGCTTGCCGCCATCATCAAGGCAATTGAACTCACCCTAATCACCCCGAAGAAATGTATCATATTGTTCTTGCAGATTTACAGATTCGACGAAAGCCTGCCGGATGATTCACAGCGGACAACTTCCCAAAGATTTCTGTGAGGAAATCCACGAATACCTGCACCTGCCCACTGAGGTGATCTGGATACTGGGGCACGCGGCAATGGAGGGCAATGAAGGGGCTAACCTGCTCGCCCGAAAAGCACTGCGCCGGGCCCCTTCCATCCCCTGCTCAGGTCGATCCTATCACAAGGGTCCCGCAATGCCCACACTTGCACCATACAGAGAAGACTGAAGACAATTTTCATCCTTTAGCTCACACCTCACCAGACGACAGGGCACACTCGTTCGCCAAGCACAAGCACCCTGCATACACCAGCTAGACAACACCTTATAAGGAGACAACAGAGCCACATTGCAGGGTATGTGGCGGTCACCCAAACACTCCGCACATACTATGGCATTGCGGACCTCCATTCCCAACACTTCCCAACGATTTCGCCCTAACCCTACCTCCTTACAGCAACAAGCATGGGCACGGGACGAGCCACTACACGCACAACGACCAAGCGATCGTGGCTGCCTACATCGACTCTGTATTGGTGCATGGTCCTGGACTAAGGGTCCAGTTCATCTCACAATTTTGTTTTATACATAAAGGTTGCTACTCACAATTTTGTTTTATACATAACGTTTGCTACTACTACTACTACTACTACTACTACTACTACTACTACTACTACTACTATACTACTACTACTACTACTACTACTACTACTACTACTACTACTACTACTACTACTACTACTACTACTTTACCTCTCCCGCTCCAAAAGAACTGCAAATAGTTTTTTTTTTAACCATACTCGAAGAGTCTTCCATAACTAATGTTTTTCCTTAGTGTCACTTCAAACGCGCACGCGTGGCACGCACCATTGTTGCCCGAGACATGCACGGCAACCTCTCCCATCTCCGCCCCATACCAGAGTGGTCGCCGAAGTTGGACGCCGGATTTGGATAAGCGCGTTCCTAAAACAAACACAGCATGCACCCACCGGGAATCGTGAGACCCCCCTCGTCAAAGGCAAGGAACCCGCACGCGTTGTTCGGGGAAGTGGGCGCTATATATCAAGCGTCCGTGTCCAAACACCACCACCACCACCAGCCTGCCCGCCTGCCGAGGAGCAAGTAAGCTACTTGCTCTCGCGTACATGCGTATATAGTGAGCATACACCGCATAGCGCCCACCCACCCAGGCCTCCCGCATAAGATACGGGAGAAGCAGCTTCTCTCTCTTTCTCTCTACAGCGTAGACAAAGGACAGGCTCTGTTTGGCGCAACCGAAACCTTCATTGGGCGCAACTCCACTCCCCCAATTCCTCTCCAGCCTCCTTACGCCCAGCGGGACGCCTTTTGTTTGGGACGCAAAAAAAAGAAGAAAAAAAGAACTGAAGCGCTTCGCTTTCTTTCCTTCCACGCGGGCTGCAGTTTGCAAAAAAAGCTTTCTCCGTCACGCCAACACACGTGGTTCAAATTAATCCTTTCAACGCCCATCAGCACCAGTAACATTGTTCTCGAGAAATCAAGGAAACAAACAAACGAGTGAAAACGATACAAAAAAAAAAAACTTGCCGATGGGCTCGCGTCTAATGTTCGCTTCCTCCCAAGAAAGCGTTTCGCGTATGGGAGTCCTCGTTGGCTCCCAGGGTTTGCATCATGGGGGCCCGTTACAACGGGCCCTTCAATCGCTGTGATATATTCCGAGTTTATGACTGTTTTGATGGCAGGCGAAGTGTAACGATGCGGTCGCGATGCGGGCGAAAGCTTTATCGGCATGTAACGGCATCGTCATCGAGCCATCTGTTCCTCTGTGGGCTGAGAGACAACGCACGCGCCCTGCTTCTTTTATTATTTTTATTTGGAAATCGAACCCACGACCTCTCGGTCCGCGACGATAGATCGCCGAGCGTTTAACCCATTGCGCCACAAACGCATTTGCAGAGAGCTACACAGACGCGCCTTATATATCTAACACTCCTCCGTGTACCCGCGCTCTTGCTCGGGGCGGTGCCGCCGCCTACGAGCAGAAAAGAGAAGTACTGCATTATGACACTAACGCGCACCGACAGTGAACGCTTCGGTGGTCTCAGCACTACGACGCCTCGATGCCAGCATTCGAAGGGACGCTGGCATCAAGAAGCACTACCAACGCCACTTAGGTGGCGTTCACCGTACTCAGCACAGCGGAGCGTGGCCTCCGCAATTAGCTCTGAAAATGTTTCTGAAGTTGATCGCGGAGGCTGCAATTACGACGCGCTGTACGCGCTGATTTGACTCGGTGACGATTCAGTTACGTGCTTTGTCTTGCGCGTTGTATTAGTGTGTCAGTTACGTGCTTCGTCTTTCGCGTTGTGCTAGCGTGTGCTTTTTTTCTTTCTGCCTCTGCTTCATCGAACTACGAATTTCCAAACGTGGCTTAGTAGTCGGTGTGTATCAGGCCGCTTACAGTAGTATAAAGGGTGTCCCAGCTATCATACACCAAGATTTAAAAATATGCAAATACCACGTGACTGAACGGGAACAAGGTTACATTGTTTGCCCGTCGCTTGGGGATACTCAGATTATTTTTTTTAATTCCGCCTAATCACATAATTAGTCTTAGTTAATTAATCAACTTCTCAACTATTATAATTAGGTGAAAAGTGTCAGTGAGCAAATGGTATAGCGAGATGAAAAACTCCCAGTACAGCTTTCTGTTGGACAATGCGCGCTACCTAAAAGTGTTTTTCCGAGCGTGAAAGAAGTACGCGATTGCACGCAAAATTGCCACGCGACTGGCCGCTCGAAGCACTTTGCGTGTATTCGCGGACTTCTTTCCCGCTCGGAAAAACTCTTTTAGGTAGCACGCATTGAGCACCAGAAAGCTGTACCGGGAGTTTTAAATGCGAAGCATTTCTTGGCAAAGATTTACCACTTTGACAGTATCTATCTAGCCGCCTACGTTTTGGTGCTCTCATGGTCTTATCGTTAACTTGGTATCTACCAAAATTGGCATACTGTGATAAGTGTGTATGACGAACATAAATGACAGGTCATGACATGAATATCATTACATGTGTGTCATGCAGGTCATGCAACAGCTCCCTACGTCTTGGTGCTCTCATGGTCGTTTCATAAACATGGTAGGTACCAAAGTTAACATAGTATAATAGCAGTATATGGCGAATACAAATGATAGATCATGAGATGAATATCATGACATGCGTGTCATGTAGGTCAAACAGCCGCCTAATATCACAATGACCCAGCGAAAAAACATTAACACTAAAAAACCACTGAAATGGGTTCGGACGTGGTACTAAGTGAAGGAAACAATAAAGGAGGATGACAGAAGTCATAGTCATGAGCATGACTCAGCAAAAATGAAAATGATTCAGCGAAAACACTTTAACACTCAAAAACCACTGAAATGGGTCGGGGCGTTGGTACCAAGTGAATGAAACACTAAAGGATGGCGGTAGAAGTCATAGTCATGACCACGACTCAGCAAAAATGACTGACTCAGCGACAAGAGATTAACACTCACAAACCAACGGAATGGGTTCGGATGTGGTACTAAGTGAAGGAAAAGGCTAAAGATTGATGGTCGAAGTCACAGTCATGAGCATGACTAAGGCTTTCGCCTTCAGGTCTCTTAGGCATAGCTAAAGGGACTCCTGAGGACTCATGACATGAATGCCATGATATGTGTGTCATGTAGGTCATGAAACAGCCGCCTACGTCTTGGTGCTCTCATGGTCGTTTCGTTAACTTGGTAGGCTCCCCGCGCACTGCTTCGCACAACATCGATTCCCACAGTGCGTGATATCTGCCGGCATTTTTTTTTTCATCTTCTTATACAATTTGCTCACTGACACTTTTCGCCTAATAATAATAATTGAGAAGTTGATTAATTACCTAAGACTAATTATGCATTTAAGCGGAATGCAAAAAAAAACAACCTGAGTACCTCAAAGCGACGGCAAACAACATTACCTTAGTTCTGTCCAGCTACGTGGCATTTGCATTTTTTTTTAAATATCAGTGAATGAAGCTTTTCTAGGGTGTTATGGGTGCCTGCCTTGTCTAGCGGCTCCGAACTTGTGTTGGTAGGCGCTCCCATTGCAAGTTTGGTGGCTTTGCGAAAGAGACAGTCGAGCTTGTTGTGTTGTGCCTTTGTGAGGTTAATGTATGGTGCGTGAGGGCGGAGGCGAGACAAGGGTAAGGTGTCACGCAGCCGCAGCATGTCTGTCTCATGAAGCCCTCGGTGGCGATTGGATATGCGCCGCATCATGTTCAGGACCTGTTCACCCTGCTTTAGCAAGTGCTGAGCAGTAGCCGCACCCCCTCCGTCTCGCTGTATGCTTAGGCCTAGCTAGTACTTTGATATTATATCTTTGTGGACTGTATTCTCCTTTGTTGTGTAGGGTGGTGGGTGGGGGTCTTCAGCAGGTGGTTTGCACAAGAAGCAGCTCCGAATTTTCTGGGGAGCACTCCTGGCCAACATTCGCACATGCCGCTTGAGCTGTATCAAGTGCGCGTAGTAAGGTGTCCAGTATTCACCCCGGACACCTTTGTTGATCCATATGGTTACGTCATCAGCGTAGAGTGTGTAACGTATGTCTGGTATGGGGAGTAGAGCTTTGTTTTGCGACACATTGCTAAGTTGAACAGTGTTGGGGAGAGCACCTTGTGCTTAGCAACGCAACACAATAGTCGCGGCGGGTAAAACGAGAGCATTTATTCTGTGTTGAGCTTTTGTCGTGCTCTGCGGCCGCGCTTTGACAACAGCAGTCACCGACGCTTTCAACGGCAAGCAGGCGCCACCACGTGAAAATCATCATTTTCTTCTTTTATGCAGCGCAGCTGGCAACCAAACTTAGTCGATAAGCTTCCTTATTATTTGAGGAATCCAAAACAAGACCAATCTAAAAATATGTTTTTTAAGTGAAAATCGTGATTTCGCCTCGCATCCTGCCTTAATAGCCGGCTTTTTGGCCAATCGCCGTAAAGGGTAAGCGCCATGGTGGAAGTGGCAAGCAAGGAAAAGCAAGCACGCGCCACGAGCCACCGCGCGAGGCAATGCTTTGAAAGAAGACGAAGGCAACGACAGCAACGAACGCCAGCGTATCGAACACATATCAGCGTGTCGGCTCGACGAAGAGCAGCAGTGCGTCGCGTGGCATCTGGACGGCCTGGATACACAGTGAAGTGCGTAGCACGGAGGCGGCAGGCTGCCTTACCCATAAGCGCTGCGTCGAAAACGACTGGGGTCACACCTGCAACCGGCACAGAGCGTAAGGCGATGCATCGCGAGCATCGGCCAGACCTGATGACGCCTGGACCGGCCGGAAACGTCAGCCTGGGACAAGGCAAGTGCGCCTCGAGAGGACGGGGCGAGGGTTCTCCCTCATCGCCAGTTATACCAGGAAGCGGACTCACGTCCTTCCTACAGAGAGCCAGTACCTCGTATGTCCTCCGGACGCCCGGAATGGCCCTGAAAGTCGGCCAGGGACAAGGCGAACATATCGCTAGAGGATGCGGCGAAGGTTCTCCGTCGCCGTCTGTACTCCCAGGAGGCGGGCTGGCGTCTTTCACGCAGAGGGCCTTCAGCGTGTCAGTACTCCGGACGCCGGGAGCTGCCCAGAAAGTCGCCACGGGAAAAGTCAGGTATATCGCTAGAGGACACGGCAGAGGTCATCGGCTCCCTATACGCGCAAGAGATGGGCCAGCGTCCATCCCAGCATCGGCGTGGGGCTTCCCAGTCCTCCGGACGCCGGGAACTGCCGAGAAAGTCGGCGCGGCAGAAACGTACATCGCTAGAGGACACGGTGGAGGTGATCGGTCATCGCCTGCACTTGCAGGAGATGGGCCGGCATCCATCCCGGCATCGGCGCGTAGATTTCCAGTCCTTCGGACTCCTGGAACTGCCCAGACGGTCGGCGCGGCAGAATTCTGGGAGTTATGACGGCTGCATGCTGGGAGCTCCCATGCTGCCCCGACGTACTACCTGGAGGCGGCGACGGGAGTGCAGGGTCCATGCGCATGCGCTAACGGCGCCATGACAAATGTGGCGCTCCCCCGGACGACGCGGCTGCTGCGGTTCACGGAGGCTCCTGTGTGTACCAAACAGCCCCCAGCTTCGTGGATAGGGCCGAGCAAGGTGCGACTCCGCAGTCGGGCATTGCAACCTGTAATCCCCATGGTGACGCAGCGCAACGGAGCTCTCATGCTGGCTACACCGACGCTATTCGATTTGTCAATATAGAGTTTGTCCAGAGGCCCAGGCCACTGTCTTATTTCTGGGTGTAATAACAACACAACAATACTTTGCCATTTATCTGGCTAGAACAATAACACTATCTGATTACTTTAAGTTGCCACCGCTGCATAAGTCTGGCATTGCATCTGCAACCTCGCCAACTCTATACATTGAAACTGCACTAGTGAGTCGCGTCAGAGCAATCGCGATAACCTCTTCCCCGTTCCATTGATAAGAAGTCTGCTTTCGAGAAAGCTCTTGGTGCTTTAGACATGCCAAGTACACCCTCGCGTATAACTCTCGTCTTTAAAATGAAGCAGGCGGTGTGATTCATCAAGGAATGGTTGGGGGATATCAGAAGACTGCGCGTACTGCGCTGTTGATTGGCACGACGCACACGAAGGCACTGCACGGCCACGCGTGTGTACTTGACGCATTTTTAGTATTTGGACGTCGCACTGCGGTGTCACCTTATCAACAACAGTATACCCAACAAGATTTAGAAATCAGGCAGCTGTTTCTCCGCTCGTTGTCCGATTGATCGACCATGTGCTTCCGTTGCCAGAAAAGGAATAGTTTATCGATACACAGTGAAGTTTAACACAGAAACTGTCAGTCAGTAAGCACTTAGTATATCCGCTTCACATGGTCACACTTCAGACGCACACTCACACACGCACGCACACACGCACCACGACTCGTAGGTAGGACCCCAATGATAATTATTGTTCTTCGCTTGAAAGCGCGTTGCAGGAATAGTAGATGACGATGGAGAAAGTAGGAGAAGGTAGAATATCTCTCACGGAAAAAAAAAATCGTCGGCGCTTCCACTCCGTGAAGATGGTTAACCAGCGAAGCTGAAACATGCAGCCCCGGTGTTTTAACACTGGGTTAATCCCGAGGGTTCAATAAAGTATTTCTCAATTATGAGGTTACACACACGTTCGGCTGCGACGGAGAGAACGACGTCACTGACGGTATGGCTGCAGTCCGCCGTTGTCGCTTGCGTTCGATGTCTCTCGAGTTTGCTCGGCGGCGTGGTTAGCAGCATTCGCCCGTCATTGCTGCTTGCGATTCTCCAAAATTAGATTGCTTCAAAATTAAATCTGTCCGTCACGTTAGAGAATGAATGGCTCATACACCCTTAAGCAATCGTTCGTACCCCCGCAAACGCGGCCTCCCCATTACGACGACAGAAAATAAGGGAAATTCTGCGCTGGAATGATTAGCGTTAACGTTGCCAGCTGTTGAAGCAGACGACGACGACGAACGCCGGAGCAGTGGCGCGAGCGCGTGCCGAGCACGAGCCAACGAGCCAGCTGCGGATGAACACGACGACGCTCGAGCCAATGGTAATAATAATTTTCTGTACACAGAGGATTTCGCCTATCCATATACCGATGAGGTCCAGGCCTAGTTCACCGTGCGGCAAATTATGTTATCCACACAGAGACGCGAAGTACAGCAGCACGTAATCATGGTTTCACCAGTAGTTGGTTCACAATATACACCACAAAGTGTTTGAATCCGCCACCTACCAGCTTCGTAGCCATATATAGACGTAGCCTAGGCGTATAAAGCTTCGCTTTAATACAGGTTGCTACGAAGTTTCAACTGGGGCACAGAAATTACAAGGTGTACTGTGGCGTGGTATCATTCGGAACTTAGTTGGCAGCGAGAATGCCACTCAGCGTGCTGATATGTGCCCATAAAGTTTCGCGAGTCACGAATGGCACGGGCATAAGAAGCAGCTTACACAAGAAAGTTGTCGCTGACATTGACCATTATCTTCAGCAGTTCTGCCACAATATTAATTGACAGTGGGGTGTGTACTGTAGAAACTGGATAAGGAGATTCCAGAACCGTCATTGATGCTATCGAGCACAACATGTTCGAGAACACAACAGCTGTGCTCCAACATAATGATACTGCCTGTCACAGCAAATATCGAATAAAAGAAGAACAACACTACGTTTTCCTGCGTCCTACTATTCACAGGTGAATGCGTCGGCAGAGAGTCATCGGAGATGTAAAACAATTAATTTTGATGCATACCTCTATTTTTAAGGTGGGTGGAGATACGCCCTACAAACATCCGTAAACAACCACGGTAATTCCCTTACCGCCGCTCCAGGTTGTAGATCACAATTTATAGCCTGTGGAAGAAACGAAGCTGTTAGTGCAGCTACAGAAGCGCTCTGAAATGTTATTATAACACTAATATTATCGCCTTTGAGGCATCTTCATTCAAATTTAGCCAAAGAAATGTGCCGGACTTTTCGCAAATATTTCTGTGACGCGAGCAAAATGCCTCCTAATTCTCTTGTACTGTTAATTTACTCCTTCACAAAACTGTCAACCAAATTAGACTTAATTTTAATACCTTTGAATTTCCTGTCTTTTTAAAAATCTTGTTACTGCATTGAAAAAGACTAAAAGTGGTCTATGAGAGGGGAAAATTGTCATCCGCCCATCTGTAGCAAGAAGCTTCAAGGGAGTCCCATATGAGTTTCACGGAAACAAAGTTTCGCAGTGTAAGAAAAATTTGTCTTGGCACGGAGACCGAACCCGGAACCAACGCCTTTCCGCGGGGCGGTTACTCTACCATCTCAACTAACCAGGAGGCTAGCAAATAGCACGGCGAGGCCGAATTGATCGACAACTCGGAAGTATAGGGAAACTAAAATGGCAGGCAAATGATAATTTCCTTGTCTCTCGTGGACCTTCCTGCACGTTCCGCGGAAAAATGAGTCCATTATAAAATCATTTGTAGCATTTGCAGCTTACCACGTCTTCCGCTATATTCCAAGCTTTCTGTCCTCTCCTTTGTTTAAGGGGGGATGTTAAGCAGTAGGGTCAACTTTTGAACCGATTAACCAACTTTAACAAAATTTAGAGGGATAATTCATATTTTCATTAGGACAAATATAAAATTTTATCACCCAGGCGCAAGCAGAAGGAAGTTATGGTCATCATATTTAGGGGTTGAGTGTGTCAGCTTACGGAAACTGTAGTTGCACTACTAATGGAGACATATTCATTGTTTTTGAGTAGATATACCTTCTAGTTGGCGTGCGGTGCAGTACGCGAACTGCAGCCTTGGCCTTTTTGCGCCATTATGCTAAATATCTCGTCTCCTGAAAACCACGTTTTCTTGCGTTTTGCTCATATGTGTAACATGGCTGATATTTTTACTTGGTGGAAGAAAATTACGAACTTTTAAGGTACCTTTGTTCCTAACGAAATTACACTCTATAAACCACCTTGAAAGCAGGTTTCGGCAAATTGGTTTGGAAATGATAGTTTTCTTTCTTTTTTTTTAATTCCAGCAGAACCCATCTCAGAGTGAATGTCGATTAGCATTGGATCAATGTAGCGACACTGTATTGCCAATGCCGAAACGTGCAATGCAGCCGGGTTCCTCGCGCTTCCCGCTGCACGTACACGTGGCGCCATCTAGTGTCGCCGCCGCGAAGTCCGCGCATGCCGCGGGTTTGTTTCCGCCGAGCACGGGACAAATTGAAAGGAACGTTTTTGCCATTGAAGAGCGGCACACACCAATCGGCGCACGCCCAGTGCTCCAAGGTAGCATTAAAGAGGTTCATTGAACCGCTGCACATACCCAGCGACTGAAGCTATTTGACGGTGGGTATCGAACCCTGTTCCTCCAGCTCAGCAGCCCGGCGCGCTACCCATTATACCATGGACTACCCACTCCCAGTGACCCAAGATGGCGGGAAAACGGTTAGAGACACCGGCACAAAGATAGACACACAGTCAGCCCCGGGCAAATTCGTGCGGTGCCCTAACAATGTTAGTCGCATTAAAGGTGTTGTTTGGATAAAAAGTGCAAACAAAGAATAATAGATCATAGATCGCAGAACGTGATACCTTACTTCCTGGTGAAATGCAAAATTATCAAAGGGACGTACTGCAAAAGTTAAGAACACGACTCTGCTTGGCGGTAATCGGTTCATATTGTCTACTCTATTTTACACCTTTAGAGATGTCAAGCGCTTCTATGAGTGCTCGACAAATGCTTCCGTTAGTTGCCTGTTGGACGTACTTCCTATAGTTTGGATTCGATAATACAGCTACACCCTCTTGATATGTTGCGCGTACCCTCATTGAAGCCTACCACAGTCAAGGCTGCTGCAGTCTCCAAAGTTCTCCGGGTTTCGAACCCTGTCTTCTGGCACTTGCTTTACACTAACACATTGAATGGGGAATTTACATTATGCATCTGCTTCGTCTAACATGATTCAAGGAGATCTGACTTACTAAGGCTGTTTCTTGTATAGAGAAAGTAGCTCTTTGGCAATGTCTCTACAGTAGGTGGGTTCTTTTCACCATGGTTTGGCGGCACCAAAGCTTTTCGCTGGCCGTACGCCGATTGTAATTCGAAAACCTCCCTTAATTTGTACGTATAATTATTTGTGCCGTTAAGCACACTTCCGAAAAAAAAATCAATCGTAATCTACCAATGCGAGTTTTAGTATTGGTTTGCAAGGTAATGCAGACTCGCCGTGATTGAAAATATGCCTTTTTTATTGTCTTTCTGCCAAACCGAGTTTGTTTCGGTTTCCCACTTGGAGCTCACTACGTTGAGAGAGCCCGTCATAATAGTATATACACTATTTTGACGGGCCCCTTCACTGCTGAATTTAGTGGGGCCCTTTTTATTACATCGCATGTTATGTGCACACAGTTTTGCTAGTCAGTGGATGGGAAAGGGGGGAGGGGGAGGGAGGAATGACGTAGCACTGGGTTGCACACTAACAACGTAAGAACGCGACATTATTTATTTGTCTGCGGCTGGGAAAGCAGCATTTACCTAATACCACAACACCCTCTCCCACACACTACCCAACGGTTCGCTTTGCTCCTCTTGCCAGGAGCCATTCGTGTCAGGCGTGCTCGTGAAGCATAGTACACAAGAAACGAGGAAGTCAAACGAGAAAAAGAATAATGCAGCAACCCTTAAACAAAAGGTCTCCCACAATAAGATTCGAACCTAGAACGCCACAATCGCGCGCGCCGACGCTTTTCCTCGGTGCCTTGAAACCACACGGAAACGTCTGGCTATTGCACAGGTTCTGCATAGGCTGTCCATTACCCGTAAATATAGTGTTATGGCTAGTACAATAGGGAAGCGCCCCCTCACTATAGTCAGTTCCTTCCCACTTATTCCCTACTCACCACAGTCGGAAATGTTACTTTTTAGACAAGGGTAGCGATGGAGGCTTGTTGGTGATTCACGAGGAACACTTTTGATGCAGCGCGAAGCGTAACAGGGCACAAGAAGGCACAACAATGTTTATTCTCAAAACCAGACCGCTTAAATACTACATGCACCATAGCAGCTGGACATCCATCTTTTTACTTGTGCCTTCTTGTGTCCTGTTACGTTTCGCGCTGCAATGAAAGTGTTCATCACAGAGTTACTTTTTCCTTGCGCTTTTTGTGCGTGCACGGCCTGGTCTGGCTGAAAAGCGTAAAGAACAACTTCTCATACAGGAGCATGAATGAATTCTGACGTGTTACGGGCCAAGATCATGGTTTTATTATGAGGGACGCCGTAGTGGAGGACTCCGGATTAATTTTGACCACCACATTTTAACGTGCCCCCAATGCACGGGACACAGGCGTTTTTGCATTTTATTTTTTTAATTTATACATACTGTCAATCCCAATAGGGATTATAACAGGAGGGCAAAAGGAGACAGGGATTTAGTACAAGGCAAAAAAAAAGCATACAAACATGGTACAACTAGACGTCGTCCAATCTACAGAAGCAAGTTATACCGCAAATTCTACAAAGGTAAATTGTACAGACAAAATGGCATTGGCACTTGAGTTAAATGAGAACAAAGGCAGCAATATGAAACTGTTCTAAAATTGGGAGGCTAGCAAGTCGCTTTCGATTAGTTCAGAGAAATGGGCTAAGGGTGTGCTACTGGTAATGGAGGGGGTCAGGTTATTCCATTCTCTGATCGCCAGCCCATCAAGCCATCCTAGACGCACTTTTGACATTGGAACTAGGAGGGCGAGTATTTCGATGGATCCAAAGCTACTTGACACAAAGGTCCTTGTATGTACGCACAGAAGATGGTCCGACTACTGACCACTACACATGCCGTGGCGTTCCTCAAGGCGGTGTTCTAAGCCCTATTCTTTTTCACGTTCCTATTCTATGGTTCACGTTTTCAAATTCATCGCCGGTAAAGCGTGGGGATCATCAGTGAGCTCTATGCTACAGTTGTACCGAGCGCTTTTTATCGGCTTCCTACGCTATAGCTCTCCCGTGCTTGCTAAAACATGCAGATCAAATCTTCGAGCCCTTCAGAGCGTGCAAGCACAGGCATTACGTGTTTGCCTCGGCCTTCCGCGGAGCGCCTCAACAGCAGGAACAGTTATCACGGCTCAAGACCATCCGATCACGACTTACATGACCATCGACACGCTTAGGGCCCATATTCGCCACGTTTCACGGGTGCAATCAAGCTCTCTTGCCTCCCTGCCAGAACGACGACCACAGGCGTCATTTTCCAACGTGGTCAACATTCATAGTGCCTCCCTACCATCGGGGTTCACACCCTCGACACGTTCACCATCAGCGTTGTGGTGTTTAAAACAACCTGAAGTGCGCCTTTACGTTCCAGGAATAAGAAAAAAGACGGACATGCCCACTTTGGCCTTGAAGCAAGCAGCTCTCGATTGCTTGCACTCTTTCTACTCTGACCGAATCCACATATATACGGATGGCTCTTCCACTCAGACCAGCTCCACCGGCGCAGTGGTTATACCATCACGATCAATGAGCATCACATACAAGACTTCTCACGTGACATCATCGACCGCTTCGGAGCTTGTTGCCCTCCGAGGTGCCATTGATTATATTAACAACCAACCGGCTAATCGGTGGGTAATATTATGCGATTCAAAGGCGGCCCTACAATGTCTTTTGTCAGCTCTCCGTCGCGGGTCCTGCGAACAACTGTCCATCTTTTCAAAGCGAAAGACATAACCTCTGCAACGTTCTCAATAGGCTAGATAGAAGACCGTTCACTTTGAGCAAGATCTTGGGACCATGGCCTCGAATATCACAGCTGCAAAAGGCCACAAAAGCGCTGCTGCGATTTTTAAAAACGACAGGACTGAGTGACCGTCTATGACCCGGACTGAGTGATAATCAGTGATAGAACAGAGATCTGTTGCTACGTCGGCGATATCAAGAGTGAACTTTCTATTCTTCTCTTAATCTCTCTCTCCTCTTTTTCCTTCCCCCAGTGTAGGGTAGCCAACCGGGCTCAGTCCTGGTTAACCTCCCTGCCTTTCATTAAATCATTTTCTCTCTCTCTCTGATCGCCAGGGGAAAAAAACGAGAATTTGAGGGCATCTGTGTGGAATCTGTAAGAAGCAAGTGTGTGAAAGTGTTTCTGGCGGGTAGTTCTTGCTTCGGATTGCTCAATATAACGAGACTTGTCTATATTTAGGTGGTTGTATAACAGTTGGTACATTACCTTTAAGCGTGCCAATTTCGCCCGGTTTTTTATGGTTAGTAATCCGGCCTTCTTAAGTAGTTCTGTAGGCGAATCTGTTCGGTTAAATTTCTTAAAGATGACCCTAAGCGCTTTTCTTTGAACTCCTTCGAGCTTGTTGCTTAGTTTTTTTGTTGTTTTTTTTTGTGTACGGAAACCAAGCAGTGTTTGCGTATTCCAGGATGGGTCTGATAAGTGTATTGTAGGCCAGTAACTTTGTGTCGGGTGTTGCTAGCTGCAATCGTCTTTTTAGAAAAAGCAGTCTTTTTAGTGCAGATGATGTGATGTATTGAATATGAGAATCCCATCGTAGGTCTTGTGACAATATGACGCCTAGGTATTTATGCTCCTTAACTTAAGACAAGGTGGTTGAATTAATGGTATAATTAAAGACGGGTGAATTTTTTGTAGCGTTAGCTACACTGGCCTAGCCAAGCCCGTTTCGCGCGGCACATCAAGAGCCGTGCTGCGCATGCGCAAGGATCAGTGATGTCACACGGCTTGCGCACCGGAGCCACCGGAGCCGTCACCTCTCGCGCACTCCGCCGCCGCCGCGCGCGACTCATCGCCGCCGGTCTGCGCATTCCAGAGGAGTGACGTCGTAGCCGTGGTAGACGCACTGGCGCCGGCGCGCGCTCGCTGTGCAGTCGCCGTCTGACACTGCGCTGGAGCCGCTGCGCTTCTGACTGGCGTTTGCCAGTGTGGTATAGCCATGGAGAAGGAGAGCGCAAATGCTGCTCAACAGCGCAGAAGAACGGAGAAGCTTGACTCATCGGATCCCGAAGTAGTTGCCTGGCAATTAGTGGTTGAGCGTAGGAGACAACCAGGAAAGCTAAGAATAATCAGCTGAACCTTTGCTAACGCTACGTATATCCTGGCATAGCCGAGCTAAGCCACTGCAACTTTTTTGTAGTTATGAATAACAGTGCGGAATTTCTTTCATTGATATGCATTTGCCAATCCCTGCACCACATTGAAACTGCTTCTAACGCGGTATTTGAGGTGAAGTGGTCATCATGAGTATCGATTTCTTTGTACAGAATGCAGTCGTCCGCAAACAACCTGCATCCAACATTAACGTATGTAGGCAGATCGTTCACAAAGAGTAAGAACAATACCAGCGCCAAGACACTACCCTGCGGTACACCTGAGGTCACCGGTACGACTAAGGATTTCACATGATTAAGTTCTACGTATTGGTATCTGTCTGTGAGGAAGTTGGTGATCTAGTCAAGAATTTGTCCCTTGCCGAGGGTAAATTGAAGTTTAAGAATAAGTTTGTTGCGCGAGACCCGATCACCCCCATCGTAAGGCGGTCGCTGCGGCCGGCATTCGATCCCCTGAATTTGTGCTTAGAAACGCCACGCCATAGCCGCTAAGCCACCGCGGTGGGTCGAGAGAGTGAAACAACTTTCTTATTAATATGTGAACGGAGAGAGGTGCGTGGGAAGAACCCTCAGTCCGGGGTCCCTAAGATCATTCCGGCGATGTTTCGAGCCCGTTGTATCATGGCTCGGAGGACCTCGGGAGGTCCGTCGTGGAGGGCATCGTCCCACAGCTCTTTGTTGCGTATAGAGGGTAAAGGAGAGTTGGAAACGGAGTAAAGAGGTTTGCAGTGCACTCTTTCGTGAGGTGGAAGATTGTGGGCGAGCTGCCACAGCGCGGCCGGGCAACGGTCTGCGTAACAGTGTGGGTAGAATTTGTTGAGAGAGACAAGATTTGGAAAAGTTGCGCTTTGCACTGACGTAATGCCCCTGCTTCCTCTCGCAAGAAGGACGGTGGTGGTGCGCTGAGGGTGCGACAAATGCATGTATAATGACGGAGGATGTCTCTGTAACGGAGCGAGGGATCCCCCCCCCCCTCCCCTGAACTAGTCGCCTTACCACGCCGAGGCAAATGCATGTGCGTGTTCATTAACCGGCAGCGAGGTATGAACAGGGGTACACAGTAAGTGGATGTGGGGAAATGTGGTTGATGCATTTTGCGGGATCTGTTTTAGAATTTGGTGTGCCGCTCTCGGGAAGCCATGTCCGGATAGGAACGCCCGGCATGCCTGTTGCGAGTCCGTCAATATATACACTTCCCCGGGAACACGGATGGCGTATCGAATCGCAAGAGCAACGCCGAAAATTTCTTTGTAAGCGGCATTTGTTCCGCGCATTGCAGCACAGTCCTTCAGGGATTCGGCGCGATCCAACACTACCGAGGTGTAGCCCTCTCGAGTGCTTGCTGTGTCCATGTATGAAGTATGTGTTTCCGGGATGTTTGCAAGCATGCGGCCGAGGTATCGTGCACGGGCTTTGCGCCGTCCTTTGTCATGTTCGGGGTGCATATTACGCGGCAATGGATGAATACTTAGTACCTGGCGTATCGCGGGCTATCGATAAGGTCTTCGGCCAGGTTTCAGTCTCAAGTGGTGGGACAGAATATCCTAGCCGTGTGAGACGATGGCGGCCAGTATACGGGTGAGTAGGAGGCGCTGGCGATGAGTGACCCAATGTGCCTCTAGCAACTCGCCCAGTGTGTTATGTGTCCCTAGGTTAAGGAGACGGCGTGTGGAAGTGTAGTTCGAGAGGCCATGGGCCAGCTTCGTCGCTTTGCGAATCATGGCGTCAGTTGTTGCGCTTGGGTCAACCGCTGAAAGGGGAGATGATATGTAAGCCGGTTGATCACGCATGCCTCCACCAAACGCAGCAGGTCCTCTTCTCGAAGGCCCGAGCGGCTGTTGGAGACCCGCCGGATCATTGCCAGAGTTTACTTAATTAATCTGTCGGGATAGATTGGCAACAGTATAGTTAGACCGCTCATCCGCTTGGACGTGTAGGCCAAGGATGCGAGCACGATTAACCTGTGCTATGGGTATGCCATCCACGTGCGCAGTGATAGGGGGAGTAGAGGAACGGTTGCGGGAGCGAATGATTATGCGCTCCGACTTTTGCGGAGCACATCTTAAGCCGCTTTTTCTCGCGTACTCCGAGACTGTGTGGATTGCTTGCTGCAGTCGGTCCTGGATGGCTCCGTCGGAACCCCGTGTCGACCAGATAATAATGTCGTCCGCATAAATAGCGTGGGCGACCTCGGTGATCTGGTCGAGTAACCGGGGGAGCCCTGCAAGCGGGATATTAAATAGAGTGGAGGAAAAAACTGAGCTCTGATGTGTACTACGTCCTACATGGCGGATCGTACTGGATCGATGCGGTCCCATTCCTACGGTGGCTGTGCGATCTATGAAGAAATGCGCGGATATAGTTATACATACGACTTTCACAGTGTGACTCTGCAACATTGCGAAGGATTAGGTCGTGTTCAACATTATCGAATGACCCTTTCAGATCTAAGGCGATGAGTGCTTTCATTAGGCTGCGTGACGGAGGTCCTATTATGACTTCCTCCCGTAATTATAAAAGGACATCTTTGGCAGACAGGTGAGCTCGATATCCGAATTGACAGTTTTCAACCTTTACAGGTTTGTCCGGTTTGGGGATCAGTGTAATGTCGGCGTGTCGCCATGATTGGGGAAGCCCACCCTTGCGCCAGCATTCATTGAAGATATGGGTGAGGTGGTTAATGCCCACGTCACTGAGGTTACGAAGGGTTGCGAATCGGATGTGGTCGCTCCTGGTGCTGTGTTGCGGCGTAGATCGTGTAAGACTACCCGCACCTCGTCAGCTCTGATGTCTGCATCCACCAATTTGTTGGCCTTCGCCTAAATAAGGATAGTCAGGGTATATTGCGGCGCCGGGCCTGTGGGTGTGCATGAAATGCTTCTCTAGCTCCCTGAGCAGTGTCGAGGCATCGTCTCTGTACTCGTGCATTAGGATGTGTATCTGTTGAAATGTTTTTCTCTTTATTGTGGTGGGGTCTGTGAGTGAGCGAAGAAACGACCACGTTTTTGCTGTGCTCAATGTGCCTGAGAGGCGGTTGCAAAATCCTGGCCAGGTGGCCAGGTATTCCTCGTGAGGGTCTCTGCATACTCCTGGGATTCCCGTGTAATTTAGTCTATACGTTTCCAAAGTTTGCGGTTGAAGCGTTGTCGTTTCCATCGCCGTGTTAACTCTCTCCGGGCGTTCCAAAGATGAAGTCAATGCGGGTTTATGTCTGGTGTCTCGGTTGTGGCACTCAGTGTGCGCGTGGTGGCCTCTAGATCGTGTGTGAGAGAGTCAAAGCCATCGTTCGTACCCCTGGCCCTCAGTTGGGTCCTGGCGGCGTTCCCTGAATTTGGCCAAATCCGTAATGCGTACATTTCGCTCGGGCCTGCGCGCAGCCCATAATGGCAAGGTGGTCGCCACAATGTAGTGGCGACCACTTGGCTTTGCGGCCTTTAGAGGTGCTCCTAGAAAGGCCGCTAAGCCACCGCGGCGGCTCGAACGAGAGCATTGATTCTGCATGCAGTTTTTATGGTGCTTTGCAGCCGCGCTTTGACAGCAGCATTCACCGACGACTTCAACGGCAAGCACGCGCAACCACGTGAAAAGCATCATTTTATTTTTATAGAGCGCCGCTAGCAGCCAAACTTGGTCGAAAGGCTAGTTTAGGAATCTAAAACAAAACAAATCTAAAAATGTTTTTAATTTAATATCGTGATTTCGCCCCGCATCCTGCCCTAATAGCCGGCTTTTTGGCCAATTGCCGTAAAGGGTAAGCGCCATGGTGGAAGGGGCAAGCAAGGAAAAGCAAGCACGCGCCGCGAGCCACCGCGCGAGGCTATGCTTTGAAAGAAAACGAAGGCAACAACAACAACGAACGCCAGCATATCGAATTCAGCTCAGCGTGTTGGCTCGACGAACAGCAGCAGTGCGTCGCAAAGCATCTGAGCGACCTGGGTACAAGGCAAAGTGCGTATCACGGAGGCGGCGGGCTGCCTTACCCATAACCGCTGCGCCGTAAACGACTAGGGTCACACCTGCAGCCGGTACCAAACGTAAGGCGATACACCACGAGCATCGGCCAGACCTGATGGCACCTGGACCGGCCGGAAAAGTCAGCCTGGAACAACGCAAGCACATCTCGAGAGGACGGGGGGAGGGTTCTCCCTCATCGCCAGTTAAACCTGCAAGCGGACTGGCGTCCATCCCACAGACACCCAGTACCTCGTATGTGCTCCGGATGCCAGGAGTGGCCTTGAAAGTCGGCCATGGGCAAGGTGAACATATCGCTAGAGGATGCGGCGAAGGTTCTCCCTCGCTGTCTGTACTCCCAGGAGGCGGGCTGGCGTCTTTCCCGCAGAGGGCCTTCAGCGTGTCAGTCCTCCGGACGCCGGGAGCTGCCCAGAAAGTCGCCACGGGAGAAGTCAGGTATATCGCTAGAGGACATGGCAGAGGTCATCGGCTGCCTATACGCACAGGAGGTGGGCCAGCGTCTCTCCCGGCATCGGCGTGGGCCTTCCCTGTCCTCCGGACGCCGGGAAATGCCGAGAAAGTCGGCGCGGCAGAAACGCACATCGCTAGAGGACACGGCGGAGGTGATCGGTCATCGCCTGCACTTGCAGGAGATGGGCCGGCCTCTACCCCGGTGTCGGCACGTAGCTTGCCAGTCTTCCGGACTCCTGGACCTGCCCAGAAATTCGGCGCGGCAGAAGTCTGTGTGTTCTGACGGCTGCAACCTTGGAGCTCCCATGCTGCCCCCGTACTCCCGGGAGGCGGTGACGTACTACCTGGAGGCGGTGACAGGAGGGTAGGGGTCATGCTCATGCGCTAACGGTGCCATGGCAAATGTGGCGACGCCTGCTCCTTTGGACTACGCGGCTGCTGGGGTTAACGGAGGCTCCTGCAGTGTGTACCAAACAGCCCCCAGCTTCGTGGATATGGCCGTGCAAGGTGCGACTCCGCAACCAGGCATTGCAATCTGTAATCCCCATGGTGACACATCGCAACGGAGCTCTCATGCTGGCTACACCCACGCTCTTGGATTTGTCAATAGAGTTAGTCCAGAGGCACAGACCACTGTCTTTATTTCTATGTGTAATAACAACACAACAACACTTTGCCGTTTATCTGGCTAGAACAATAACACTACCTGTACTTTCAGTTGCCACAGCTGCGTAAGGCTGGCATAACATCTGCAACCTCGCCAACTGTACATTGAACCTGTACTAGTGAGGCGCGTCACATCGATCACGATAAGCTCTTTCCCGTTCCACTGATAAGAAAAGAAATCTTTCCAGAAAGCTGTTGGTGCTTTGGACACATCAAGTACACCCTCACGTATAACTTTCGCCTTTAAAATCAAGCAGGTGGTGTGATGAATCTAGGAATGCTCGGGGGATCTCAGAAGACTGTGCGCATACTGCGCTGTTGATCACCAGCTCCGCTGTTTACTCCAGCTTTGCACCACTATAGTGCAAGCTGCCCACTTTTTTACCGCACGGTCTGCGAAACGGCACATCGCGGTTAAATAGATTCGTGCAGGTGTTCGTCAAGACGCTGCATAAGTGGTCTGTGGAACTTATTGTCTGTAATTAACTGCTCACAATCCGTATGCCGGTCTATCTGTATCCCAGTACCTCTAAGCACCTTCTCTCGTAAGTATACATTATCCCTGGACACAACCACAGCAGATGATGAGCATCCGCTGAAAATGTCGGGGCAGAACACTAAGGGCGCTTCACGGGGTCTTATGTGCTGGGCCCCAGGCCCAGGTCACGAAAACTGTAAGGGCTTCCCCGCTCCGAAGTCTCCGGAAAGAGACGTAATATCACGAGGAATGAAGAGGACACATGGGGGTATTAGAGCATGTGTGTCCCGTCGGAGAAGGGATTTTCGGGCTACGAAGGAGAAGCAGGGGTCGGAGGAATGTTGCCCTCAATCTAAAGAGAGAAAACAAAGAAAAGAAGGAAATGCAGGAGTTAAGCAGATGGACGTTCGTTTAGCTACCCTGCTAGGGGGAAAGAGATGGGAGATCGAAATAAAAGTCAAAAGGAAAGAGAATTCACGTGGGCAGTAGCAGAGACAGAGTGTTTAGACTATAAGCATCTCCTCACGGTCATGCTTTCTCTCTCTCTCAAACTGCATTTAACAGTTACCGTGCTGCTACACCTTATCACGAGAATGAAGGCGACATTCACGCCGGCAAGTCGACTAATTCAGGCGACCGAAAAATTGAAGCGACGGTCGCAAAAGGTTGATTTGGTCAAAAAGTGATCAATTCCGTGGAGCAGATCACTGGGGGATTCTTAGACTGTGTGACTAAAGTCGCAAATCTGGTGGTGGTGGAGATAGGCTTGCGGTTACTTCACGTGGCGATGAAAGTGAGAGCCCTGGTGCGAGCCAAGGTCCAAGCCTCCTTGGTGCCAGCTGACGTGAACGACACCAATCGCGAGACCTTTCGGTGTGGCGACGGGCAGGTCGCTCTCACCGGTATGGAACACATCAGCCGCCGTGGGCATTGTTACCTCTCAACCTGGAAACGTGCATTCTGTGGGTGTTGCCCCCTGAGGCAGCCCCTTTCATCAGCGCCGTCCAGACGGTGACAGTGCCCGACACCGACCATGACAAGTTGACCATCACGGAGATGCCACTGATTGATGCGAGGGGCCAACTTAGGTGGAATTACTACCTGTGGGAACGGCGACGATCTCGGTTTCCCATATAGGCACGCAGTTACGGCAAATGCGAGGGCGAGGGTGCAACATTAGAGGCGGAGTTCTGTGAACAATACGACCCCTCTGATTGGCCGCACCAAGGTCATCAGATTCCCTAGTCGTGTCAACTAGGGAAGACGACTGTTCTATAAGCGGACACCTTGGGTGCAGTGGTGTGTCCATACGTGTTCTGATGCGTGCTGAGACATGTAGTGAGTCAGACAGTCAAAGTGCTCCTACATGGAGTGGGCTTCCATATCTGGAGCCACTGTGAATATTATAGAATAAATCCCCTTTTCTCTCGCTCTTACTCCCGGACGTACTCATCCCTGTGGCTGGAAGGATCCCCGGCCTAAACGCTACCCCAATTCCCAACAGCGTAGCTCCTTGGTGATGCGATCTCGACCGGGCGAGGTGGGTAGTCACCGCAAGAATCAGGAGATGGCGACGAAGGCGGGCATCGTGATGATGAAAAATAGAAAAGACCGTATTCACTTAATTGGTACGTGGTTGTGACTCTATCCCGAGTCTCGAGCGTTTCTGCCTAACACGGGGGCCAGCACGGCTTTAAATAACCCCTCACGGTCTTGTGGTAGCCGATGTCTCCCAGGGGAACTTGTGGAAGTGTCAGTAAATTTGTCAGGTAGTCGAAGTCGACGACCTCTTCCCCTTCCTGCCTTCTCCCTTGGGTGATCGCCTTTGCGTCTGCTCAGAGCGTAGATGGGTGACGCTTTGTCGGGAATGAAGGCGATTATCTCGACACAGGAGAGCGCACGGGCATGTTTCCCACACTTGAGGGATCCGAGTTTCCAGGAAGATGATAACAGCCTTTTCGTCACGGTAAAGCGCGCGAGCATGTTTCCCACACTTGAGAGATCGAGTTTCCAGGAAGATAACAGCCTCTCAGGGATGAAGGAAATTACCCCGACACGGGAAAGCACGCGGGGATGTTTCCCACAGTCGAGCGGTCGAATTCCAAGCTGATCATAACATTGGTCGCCAGTAGCGGTTGGTCGGAGATAAAAGGATTAGTTTATCGATTCATAGTGAAGTTTTACACAGAAACTGCATGCCCCCTAGTCAGTAGGCACTTAATATATCCGCTTCACATGGTCACACTTCACACACACAACTAACCAATTACACCATCACATCTTAATAGCCATAGTTGGAAATAAATAATTCCCACCGTAGTACAGCTTCGCTGGTCTTCCGTCTCCACCCCAGTGGAAGGGCTGACAGCTTTTAATAATGCGCGCCACCACGACTTCTTCACTGTGCCTTGACGGTGCTGTACTATGGTGGGAATTATTTATTTCCAATTATGAATATTAAGATTTGATGTTGTAATTGGTTATATTTGAACTATTAAAGAATGAGAAATATATATAATCCGGTGGTTTTCATTAATTTAGTGACCACAGGGACCATGGCCTTATGGTCGCTACGGTACACCATCATAGGGTGTACGGCAAAGGTTGGCACGTTCTTCATAAACCCGTCACCAACGCCGCGCGCGTTCGGTGCGAACGCGGGCAGAACGCCGCCGCCGTCGACAACAGTTCTGTGAGTTGTTTGTGTGATAGCACACAACCACTGTCAAAACGCTGGCGTGAGCAAGCGCGCCAGCAGCAGCGGGCGAAGGCTCATGCGGTCTATCGCTTCAACGGAAATTGGGCATCGAAAGCACAGCGCATACAAAGGTAGGAGCCGTGTTGCAGATCGCTTTCAAGATACGGTGCGCGCGAGCGCCCGGCTCTGCGAAAAATACAAGTTGCTCGCAGAGCAGACGCCGTAACCCTTCCCTCCCGCGCTGCCTTCCCGCGGTCCTCATTGTATATGCGAGTGAAAGCGCGCATGGGCGAGGGACGCCCAGTTTCACGGGGAGCGAACGCACGACGGAGAGCAAACGTGACTTCCCAACTCTGCCGCCTGTGCCGCGACTCTGTCGGTGCTCTCGCCCGCCTCTCCCCTAACAGTGTCGACAACAGCGCTTAACCGTTCCGTCACGTAGCCAGCGTTTTGACAGCGGTTGTGTGCGGTCACACAAACAACGCGCACAACTGTTGTCGACGGCGGCGGCGTTTTGCCAGCGTTCGCACCGAACGCGTGTGGCGTTGGTGACGTGTGTATGAAGAACGTGCCAACCTTTGCCGTACAGCCTATGGCGGTGTACCGTAGCGACCATAAGGCGATGGTCCCTGTGGTCACTAAATAAATGAAAACCACCGGATCATATATATTTCTCATTCTTTAATAGTTCAAATAACCAATTACACCATCACATCTTCATAGTCATAATTGGAAATACATAATTCCCACCGTAGTACAGCTTCGCTGGTGTTCCATCTCCACACCAGTGGAAGGGCTGACAGATTTTTTTTTTTTTTAGTTTTCAAGGAATCAGTGGTAATACCCGCAAAACAAAGGTTGATTATTTCCTACAGAGGCATTTTCCCACCTCATGTAACCGTTTCACCAAAAACTAAGAATAGTCGGGACCCCCCTTATTCTGTCCTTATTAGTCTTAGTCTGTCTTAGTTAGTCTTAGTTAGTCTTAGCCTTAGTCTGACACAACGGGGCGTCCGTTGCGAAGTTTTTTTGCCGATTATTCTCCAAGTTATACTTGCGTGGGGGCAGTCCATTGAAGCGTGTCGTGTTTCCATAGTTTTACATTTGGGATCAATGGTTGGGGCTTGGTGCATTGGGCACTACGCCTAACTAGCCTACCCTTCGCAGCCCTTGCTTTGCAGTCCTGTATATACCAATGACAAGGTACAGCTACAATGTCTCCTCGAACCTACTCTTCCACGTGCTAAATAAGCTTTCATAACAACCTCCGTAGCTTTTCTGGTAGCAGAAGACTTCTGCGCGAGGGTTGCCGGTAATGGGTCAGCGTTCACCACGAGTAATCCAGTAAACGAGCCAATGTCAAGAAATTCCTGGCAGCATGCTTTGGCAGCATGCAAACGTTCCTCATCACCTGGACCTGATGGTGTCACCTACATGGCCCTGTGTAACCTCGGCCAAACAGCTCGACGTGCCCTTCTAACCGTATACGACGACTCGTGGTGCAACGGATTGGTTCCTCCTTCTTGGAAGTCCAGCCGCCTCGTTCCTCTGCTCAAACCAGGTAAATCTTCCTTTAACCTGGCCTCCTATCGCCTCATAGCACATGCCAGCTGTTTTGGAAAGGTGATGGAGAGGATGGTACACAGACGTCAAAATACCTTCAAGGACGGAAACTAGAGCTGTCATCTGAGAAGTGCTCGCTGGTTGCCTTCACGTGCAAGGCAATGGGCCCATACGTCATTAAAATCAATGGACAGGCTATTAGTTATGAGAAGACCCATCGATTTCTGAGAGTAGTAATAGATCGCGACCTGTCCTGGAGCCCTCATATTGCCTACATGAAAAAGATACTGACCATGGTCGCCCACGTGCAAAGATTTCTTGCGGGAAAATCGTGGGGTGCATCCGTACGAACAATGCTTTAAATATACTGCACTTTTCCTCGGATTCATGCGCTACAGCATACCTGTACTGGACAGGACCCGAAGAACAAACGTACGCGTCCTCCAGTCGATTCAAGCTCAAGCACTAAGAATATGCATTGGCCTTCCGAGATGTGCATCTTCAGCAGTGACTGTCGTCATCGCGCGTGATCACCCAATCACAACATATATTAGCGTCGATGCCTTAAGAATGCACGTCAGGCATTTCGCCCGGATTCCATCACACCACCTCGCCTCACTTCCTACTTCTAGGTCACCATCTGCGTTCAGCGATATTATTGCTTCGCATCGTGCAGTGCTTCCATTGAACTTCACGCCTGCAGCAAGACCCCCATTACCGTTGTGGTGCCTACATCCCCTCGAAGCCCTCCTGACCATTCCTGGAATCCAAAAGAAAACGCAGTCGTCATATTTCGCCCTACAACAAGCCACACTACTGTTCCTGCATGAGAAACACGGCGGATGTCTTCACACTTACACGGATGGTTCAGTTTCTTCTCCAAGCTCAGCAGGAGCTGTGGTTGTTCCCGCGAAGTCCGTCACCATAAAATTCAAGACATCGCATTTTACATCATCGACGGCTGCGAATTCGCCGCCCTCCGTGCTGCTCTAGAGTTCTTAATTGAAGAACCGTCTCAGGCATGGTCAATCTTCTCCGACTCCAAGGCCGCTCTCCAATGCATTATATCGCCATTTCGTCATGGACCGAATGAACAATTAGTCGCTGACATAAGACTTCATCATCACCGCAATATTGAAAAAACACGACATAGCGTATCAGTGGATACCAGGCCATTGCGGTATCTAACCGTGCAGATGAGGCCGCCCGATCTGCTCATGATGGTCTCCACTGTGCTGCTATACCCCTATCCAGAACAGACGCAGCTACAAATAAGGCTTCGTTCGCTCACACGTGAACTTACACTTGCACTGTGGAACTCGACAGAATTTACTAACGCTCGTCTCCACAACTTGGACCCGAATCTACAGCTCCGTCTTCCGTCCAGAATATCTAGAGCTGTGGAGACGCTTATGTGCCACTTGTGGCTTGGCGTGGCCTTCACAAATGCCTACTCATTTCGAATCGGAATGGCCAACAGCCCTACATGCGACTACTGTAGCTGCGAAGAAACAATCGCCCACCTTCTCTGTTAGTGTCCCCGCTTCAGTGCGCACCGGAAAGAACTTTCACGAGTGTTAGATGGACTTGATAAACGCCCTTTGTCTGAGGAAAGGGTCCTGTGACACTGGCCGAGACCGTCCTCAGCACGGAAGGCTTTGAAAGCGTTGTTGCGCTTCTTGCGGAGAAGTGGTCTCAGCGACAAACTTTAAGCAGTGCCTTATTGTCAATTCTTTACACCTCTTTTCTATTATCTCTTATTCCCCTTTCTCCCTTTCCCCAGCACAGTCGGTGGAAGAACTGGCTAACCTCCCTGTCTTTCCGTCTATACCTCCTTCCTTCCTTCTTCCTTGCGAGAATGCTTTTAGTTCACAAAATGCACAACATAGTTATAGAAATATATAATTTTGTTCACAGCGTGTGCCTTTTAACATAGTAGTTGCAGTGGCTATATTTAAAAGGAATCAGAAGGAATTTGTTCCCGAAATTCTCGACTATCACCATTTTTACAACGCGATCACGACATTCTTGCTTATTTGCATCGGGTGCTTCAGTTTCAATACATGGGACTGAAAAAAAAAATGTTTTGCTCGGCAAATAACGCATACAGGTTTCGATCAGATGTGTGGCAGTTTCAAACAAAACTTTAGAAATCTACCGATTTCTCTCCGAAATCGTTTGGCTATGATTAGCGAATATTCTGCGCCGATAGACACCGTTGCTAGGGGGCCTATACATGCCAGCGCTAGACCCTTACCAGGGTCCTTCCCCTAACAGTTGCAATGTGAAAGCGCCACTAATGGCAACAAGCCACTCTTCCTAGCACGAGGGCGCCACGCTGCTGACACTCCCGAGCGACGCGCAGGGCGTTCGGAGGCGAAGCATAGGTAGAGCGTACTGTAGCATTTCGGCGCCCAGAAAAATTGGCGATTAAGCTTCAACTTTACAGGGATACGGACACAAAATCTGAAAATTTTACGAAATTGCTGAAAATTAATCCTCAGTGTGTGATTACACTTAAAAGAAGTAGTCACTTTGCTCATTTTGAGCCGATGGCTTTATTTTTAGCGTTTTTGTGAGCGCGCGCCTCGCCGCCCGACCGACGGGAGTTGGAAGGCGTGACGTCACGACACCCTCGTCGGATAGCCAGCCAGTGGTGGTGGTGGTGGTGGTGGTGGTGGTGGTGGTGGTGGTAGCAATAGCAGTAGTAGTAGTAGAAGTAGTAGTAGCAGTAGTATAAACTTTATTTTGTCCGAGATGGAGTTTAGGGAGGAGGGGAAGGTACAAATAACTTTGATGATAGAATGGTGGGGCAACAAAACCCGCATATCATCATCAAAACCCGCATATACAGCATGTCATATAGCAAGGCGTTGCATATACATATACCTAAATATGTATATTAACCGAGAAAGTGTAAGAGAGTCCTTGAAGATTCATATGCAGAAAACAAAGATAATTTTCAATATCCTGGCATGGGAACAACAATTTAGGATCGCCAGTCAGCCTCTAGAAGCTATAAAGGAGTATGTTTATCTAGGTCAATTACTCACAGGGAACCCTGATCATGAGAAGGAAATCTACAGAAGAATAAAATTAGATTGTAGTGCATACGGCAGGCATTACCAAATCCTGACTGGAAGCTTACCACTGTCGTTGAAAAGAAAAGTGTACAATCATTGCATTCTACCGGTGCTGACATATGGGGCGGAAACTTGGAGCTTAACAAAGAAGCTCGAGAACAAGTTAAGGACCGCACAAAGAGCGATGGCACGAAAAATGTCACAGTTTCCCCCTAAGGGCGAAGCAATGAATGCGATAGCAACACAACAATGTCATATGAAATAAGGTGAGCGGCTTTGGTAGCAATATTAATTGTAGTAAACATGAGCTGATTAAGTAAGCAGGTGTGCTGCGGCGTAAGTAGACCGACATGAAGAGAGACTCGATGACCACGAGGAGGCGCGTGTGAAACGGTGGTGTTGATGAGAAGCGCTTCCCGTGGGCAGCGCGTGCGAAGGTACACACCTGTAGTGCTGCACTGCCGATCCGGGCAGCATTGCATGTGTAGCGTGCGTTGGAAAATGTGGCCCGACATTGAACAAGCGTGGTGTGAGCGCGCACAAACAAACAGGAATAGATCACACTGAACGACTGCAGACAACGACTGTCAAAACGCTGGCAGCAAGCGCAAACGCCGCAGCGGCGAAGGTACGTGCGGTCTATCGCTTCAACGGAAACTGAGCGGCGAATGCACGGCGCATAAAGGTCAGAGCCGTGGGGTGATAAGAGACGGTGCGGGCGGAGTGACGAGCGCGGTTGTTGGCAGAGTAGAAGTGCGCCCCCCCCCCCTCCCTCCCCGCTCCCTCCGGCGCTGGCTTCCCGCTTCCTTGCTTTCGCGTGGGAGATTGAGTGCGTTCGCTCTCCGTGATAGCGCGCGTCCCCGCACGCTTGCGCTCGGGCATACGGCGCGCGATGAAGATTTTATCTATAGGGAACCTCACGGCGACGACGACGGCGACGGCGACGGCAGAAATCCGGTAGAAGTGTCCATATAATTGCTATCGCAATAAAATGGTAGGTCTAACGTTAAGAGACAGGAAGAGAGCGGTGTGAATCAGAGAGCAAACTGGGATAGCGGATATTCTATTTGACATTAAGAGGGAAAAATGGAGTTTGGCAGGTCATGTAATACGTAGGATGGATAACCGGTGGAACCATTAGAGTTACAGAATGGATACCAAGAGAAGGGAAGCGCAGTCAAGGACGGCAGAAAAGTAGGTGGGGTGATGAAGTTAGGAAATTTGCAGGCGCAAGTTGGAATCAGCTAGCGCAAGACAGGGGTAATTGGAGATCAGAGGGAGAGGCCTTCGTCCTGCAGTGAACATAAATACAGGCTGATGCTGATGATGATGATACCTAAATAATTTTTTCTGTAATTTTTGCTCACGGGACGCCGGCGCTGACGCCGACGCTGACGCCGACACCGGATTTTCTACGACACTGGGCCCTTAACACTGTCGCGTTAATACGAGGCGGCTGCTATTGTCCTATTGCTTGTTCAGCTGAGTAAATAAAATGTACTCCACAAGATTTGTCTGTGGGTACCGAGGCGCGACTGAAGTGCCACTCGTGGCATGCGCTATAGAACCGGTGGTCGCTCAATATGGCACTTACTAGTGAAAAACAAAGAGTAGACATGACATGGCATAGAAAATGACCGGAAAAGGCAACAGAGTAAAGCACAAACGAGTCACATATGCGAAGTATCACCCATATGCTTTCGCATATCTTTCGCTCAAGCGTAGCGTGAAGCGCCCCATATAAATTTTCAAATTGTGAGGGATCTTGCATATGCATGTACGACATCGCCTACGTTCAACGTTTCTTTTACCCGGTTCAACGTACAACGTTTCTTTTTTTATTATTATTATGCGTGGCGAAAGCTACGACAGAGACGACAGGTGCTGGAAGGGTGTAAAATATTTTTAGAGTGTGCCTGCGCACAGTGACGCGGGAAACTTAGAGGAAATACCCATAGTGACGTTTCTGACATACACGCTGACGCGAAGCTTTAGTTGTCAATCTCTCAGCAAACCAAGTACTAAATATTTAATTAATACACTAATTTATTTGTAATTCAATACCATTTCCTTGTTTCTTAAAGTACGAATTTACTTTATATGGCCAGAAATGTTGAGCTAGTTGTTTTTATTTCCTTTCTTTGCTTTTCTTTCTTTTGTTGATGCGGAATGGTGTTTGGGCTTTGTGGGGTTAAACGCTATCAATTTCATTCAAACCCCAAAATACGATAATTGAGGATAACTCTGGAAAGTACACTTCATATCGGGTTTGGCCGTGCCGGAGAGCGCCTCGCAAGAAATTAGTATCCACGTCGCCGAGCTGCAGGAAGCAGAGAAACGAAAACGAAGCGTCGACCGACACGACGTCGCACGGCGCAGGAAGAATAACGACCACATAACTATCAAAACAGAAAACAAGGAAGCGGCAGAGGCAAGCAGCAAACGAATAAAAAAAGCGCGCACGGCGGCTAATGTTGAGCTGGCACTTCAAGCAACTTTATCACTCTCAAAATAGAGGACGGGTACCCGGATGGCGCGGGGGGGATAGGGCTCACTTTTTCGCCAGAAGAGCGCCGTTCGTGTCAGCTGCACTGCGGGGTCGCCTAAGGTAAACAAGCCCCGAAATCAGAGTGCCGCGCAAGGAAGCAGATGGGATGATCCGTGGCGGGTGACGACAGCTTTGTCCTGGGTCGCCTTCAAGCATACGCTGGAGAAAACACACGCACGAACGCACGCACACACACATGCAGACAGACAAAAATTGGAGGACGCTTTTCGCCTTTAAGAGGGGAACGCGATAGCATTCAAAGATCTCTGGCTGCTTATCAGGCTTCCCGAAGGCAACTGAATTATGTTTTCTCGTATATTCAAATTACAATCCGACGCTATCACGTCTGTAGGTTGTGGTTAAGTCGTACTTTACAATTTTTCTCACTGATTTTGCTTTGAGAAGTTCAATTTTTTTTTTCACTAATACCTTGCGCCACGAGGAGGGTGTGCACGGTCGAGGTCGTTCGGGATGATTATTTCCGCCGACGACGCCAGCACACCCACGCCGACACCGACACCAACGCCGGATTTTCTGCGACACGGGGCCCTTAACGCTATCGCGTTAAAAATGAGATGATGAGAAGAAGGGCACCATGCATGCGCCTTTAAAGAGGGTCATTTAAGTCGCATTTGTATTCACACTGCAACAAGCGTGGATGCGCGACCGAATCCAGCAAGTGTGTAATATGGAATTAGAGAAATGACCCGACTACTCGCGAGCTGACAGAGGCTCTTTTTCGCAAGGAACCACGATAAAAAAGGCTGATTGGTCACCTATACCAGGTGTCTATAACCGCAGGGGGACAGACATGTCCACCAAGCAAATGTGTCGGGTATACCACCATGCCAATAATGGGAATGAGATAACGGCTGAAGGGGTAGCTAATGGTACTCCTGCTGGTGGTTCATCATCATTTTCTAAAGAATATACTGAGCAGATGGAAAATCTTAAGCGAGATTATTTAATAGCTATAATAACTCAGTATATTCTTTAGCAAAAGACGACACTAAACTGCTTTTAGCCTCTTCCTCAGTATGCGCAGGTCACCAAACATCTTTTAAAGGGACACAAAAGCGAAACAAAAATTCAATTTGTTTCATAACGACAATAGGTTATACATTTTTCTACTAACAGAAAAAATAAATTACTGGCAAAGCGCCGGCACGTCGTTGTGACGAGACGGATTTCAATGTTATTATATATATACAGGGTGTCCCAGCTATGACGCAGCACGATTTAAAAAAAAAGAGGAACGGCGTTACGCGAAGCCAACCTAGTGCGTATTGTTTCCAGTACAGTGGAGTAGCCGCCAGTAATTTTTTCGTTACTGAGGTTTAATTAATTAATTGTAATTAATTATCTAACTCGAGAAGTACTGTCCTAATTATCAATGTGTCAATGAGAAAGTTGTAGAGCAACATGAAAAACTCCCGATACAGCTTTCTGTTGCTCAATACGTGCTATACATAAATGTGGTTTTCCGAGTGTGAAAGAAGCCCGCGAATACACGCAGAATCGCCGCACGACTGGCCGCTCGAGGCACTTTGTATAGACCAGCTAGAGTGTATAGACCAGCTCATGAACGAGAATTGTGCTATCTGCCACAGGCAACCTTTAAAAATTTTTTAAAGTGCTCGCTCAAAACACCCAGTATATATATGCGTGCATAGAATTAGGTGGGCTCGCCGCGAGGCATATGAATAAAAACATAGCACGAGGCGTCCAATGAATGCGTGCAGCTGCCCTGTTTGGCGCAGGTACTGCAGCAATGAATTCGCGCACTTTTGTCCGTTATCCAATGGATGTAAAGTCATATCTCGTGTGTTGCTACGTGAGGACGTGTTCCCTCTTTCCTCCGGCTCATTTCCCACGTTATCAGACATTTTATTTGGAGTTTTCTTTTTTCTCTCACCGTTTTGTAGTCATTCCCGTCTTTAATTAAAAAGCTTCCCGCTTTGTTGTTCCCGCGATTTAATGCACAGAGAAAATTGCTGACAGACATCTTGTCGAAATTTGTCGTTGCACTATTGACTGAAAAGGTGAAAAGGTTCTATTGGCACCTTCGACTGATCCTCGTCATCAGCATGATAGTCTGATAGCTCTCATCAAATTTTTACATGAGAGCGGACTGGACAGGAGACTTTGAAGAGGCTTGGACCGTGCAAGTTTTTCACCACCATCTTCATCCTCATAATCAACGTATTCTCTGTTCTTTCTTTCTACACGCATTCCCTTCCCCCAACGCCGAGTAGCAGGTCAGAACATTGATTCCGGCCGATCGACCTCTCAGCCTTTCTCTCATATATATATCCCTTCTTTTTTCTTTCTTTTTATTCTTGCAGTTAAATGCTTTCTCCTTCAGTAAGAATCACGCTCAGTCTTTTTTTTTCCAGTTTTATTGCTTTGCACTTATAGTTTACGATCGGCTTTATATGGGTAAACCTTGTTCAGATGCGTCATGAATTTCGGCAGCCATATGTTTCTATTCAGCATATCTAACCTGAATTCCAGATTCATAAAACAAGAAATATAGAATAAGAGATTGATGTATGGTGTGCGAGGACCTCAGCTCATTAAACGTTGTTGTCGCCTCAGTACACGGTCACGTATATGTATAGTATTGTGAGGTTTAACTTCCCGAAACTGCCGCGGTTCCGGATTAATTTTGAACGCGTAATGCTACCTTAACATACACGGCGCGATTTTGCAATTAGGCTTCACCAAAAGGCGGCCGCCGCGGCCATGGGAATCGAACCCATCGCACGATCGCATAGAAGAAAATAAATGTCCACGCATCTCAAGGGGACTTCTTCACATTCCTATATACAACTTCTTAGCGTTCGCAATTTATTTATTTATTTATTTATTTATTTATTTATTTATTTATTTATTTATTTATTTATTTATTTATTTATTTATTTATTTATTCATTCATTCATTCATTCATTCATTTATTTCACAATACTGCAGGCCATGACAGGCCCAAGCAGGAGTGGGAAATTAAAACATAATTAGTATAAATCGAGATTAGAAATGAATAACGCCATCAGCAATCAAACAGGGTTACATCACTACACATATAATATGTACTTAGTAACGAAGCAGAAAACTAAAACAACAATTTTTCCAGTGCCGTTTGAAAATCAGCCTCCTAAAAAATGGTTTCAGGAAGAGCGTACCAGTCAGAAATTGTCTGGGGAAAGAAACTGCTTAAATGCATTGGTTTTAGCAAATATCGGTTTCAGTGCATGGTCATGATTGTGTCGAGTCTTTCTGGTGTCTAAGGGTTTTACATATGAAGGTATGGGCATGTCAAATTTGCCTTGCAACATTTTATGCAAGAACACTATCCGAGCATATTTTCGACGCACCTGTAATGTTGTAATTCCGTGTTCTTGCATAAGTTTAGTAGGGGAGTCACACCTTTTATATTTACCAAAAATGAATCGGATATCCTTTCTTTGCAACATCTCAAGTTTATATATATCCTGCTTACTTTCACAATCCCAAATTACAGAAGCATATTCTAATCGGCGTATTTTAAGCATATTCTAATCGGCACCATAAAGATTTTTGTAGTGTGCTCGTGTGTTTTCCTTTGAAAAATAAAAACTGCACATGCCGATTTAAAGGTAAGCCCTATAAGGACCGTCGAAGACGTCAGCACCTGGCCAAGTGACAACAAGGACGGCGACAATTACGGCACGACGACGGCACGACGACGGCTCGCGCCAGTGTCTTACAGTGGTACGTGTATCGGTTTTGACAGAGAGAGAAGAATTAACTGCATCACGGATCATGGATTGAATTCTCGGAGGGCACAAACGTATATATTGTTCTCGCGGCCGCCGATTCCGTGATTGCGAGGAACACCTACAAGTGACTCCCCATCTACAATTAATGGACGACTCGGACTGCAGTTTGTCGGAAATAAAAGTTATATCTCTATCAATGCGTGCCACACATATACTCACGAGAGGGACTGGTCACACAAATACAGAAAAATACAAGCAAGAGAGAAGGTTTTGTTACGCAGTGCGAGTAAAATGCGATTTCACGGTACAAAAAAAAAAAAAAAAAAAGAACAGGCGTCGCGCGATGTGTAGCCCCATATCAGCGCAACCATTCGGGCCCATGAATGAACTTGTGCAGAGCTAATGGAATGATCCCGTGGCTGGCACTCGATCGGCTGAAACGCACCCAACGACAAGCGATGAGAATTCAGTAAACTCAGTTACGTTCGATGAACTTTGTCTTTACTGGCAATTTCATCCCCCTCCCCCCCCCCAAAAAAAAACGAAGAAAAAAAAGAAAACAAAAAGAAAACAATAAAAAACGTGATGATGGTACAGACAATCACAAAATATTACGGACCATGAAATCTGAGAAAAGCTGGATATATACCTCCACAGCCTCACAACGCCGCCTGGTATTTGCATTTCGGGCCTCGACTAGAGTATGCTAACAACATTGTCATATACAGTTTAAGCGGCTACTGCTACAGGCTGCTCGGGAATTGAACGTTTTGCGAGATCCCGGGGCCCGTATAAACTTTCGTGCTTGAGTGTACTTGCAGGCTGCAACAGGTTACAAGAAAACTCCTTAACGGCTTCCGCTGTTAAAAAAAAAAAAAAAAGAAATTGTCCTCTCTCACAACGACTTGAATTCGCGACTCGGGAGTCTCTATATACAGGAATACAAAGTCGTCACACGCACTTTTTTTTTTCACGCGACCCCTGTCCGACGAGAGGTTCAGGGGCCGACGCGCGCGCGCGCGATAAGGGCGGCAGCACAGTCGCAGAGCTGCTCCGCGAACGGGCCGCGCGTGGGGACCTGAGGCGCGAACCCGCCCAGGGCCGGTGTTGACAGGACAGCGCCGGCAGACTCGCGCGACGATGTCATCCTCTCGAGAGTGTAGTCGCGGCGCGGCGTCGGACTCCGTCGCTCTCCCGTTCGGAGGTGCCGACAACATCTCGAAGCCTCGTGTAAAGGAAGGAACCATGCACCGCGGCACACATGGAGTATACGTACAAGCTCGCGTAGGGAGGAGCTGCACGCTGCGGGAACACCACGGCAGCCGCACCACAAGCGGCCGGATGGCTCGCGAGAGGATGCCGCGACGAGTGGGGAGTGTCTTTCAGCACGCACGATTCGTTGCCGCCGACCCCGAAGGAGAGTGTCGCGGGTGTTCCCCACTCCTCACTGTCGCAGTGTGGGTACCCGTACGGCAAAGCATGCGTAAAAACTGCTCCGCGGCAGGCGAACGTGCAAAGAAGGGTGGAGGGGTACGAAGATGGTGGGGGCGACTGTGCACCACCGCGGTGGTGAAGACAGGCCGAGTCTGCGCACTCGTGTATAGGCGCTATACGCGCTCGCATATGTATACTATACACAAGCCTGAGTGGCGGCGCACAAATTTGTTCGTGTGCATGCAGGGCGCGCAGACGCGAAATGTCCGTTGAACGACGGGAACGTTGAGGACAAATTTGGAATAAGGCAGTGAGAGTAACGCCTAAGAGACTAAACGCATTTGTTACGTTTTCCACTTATACTTTTTTTTTTCTTTTCAAATTTGGCGCCACGGTCGTTAAAGACTGTTCGAGACGAAGGCCAGCCCACCTCGACGTCCTTCTGGGCCGCGAATGTATCTTGCACGCGCTGCAGGCTCGATGTGTTTTGGCGCGAATCTGATGAAATTGTCGATGTTAATGCGACCCAAGCGAGCAGCGTCATGAACCGCGCTGACAGCACGCGTTAAAGTGGCATCCCGTTTATTTAAAAAAAGAAATCATTAGCATCAAAAGGGCGACCGTATGCCTATAGACAGCATACTGGTGTTTTCTAAGTGAACATAGCATGGAAAGTCGTGTACTCACATAAATACCGAAGGGCAGAATCGCCAGGCTTGAGGGAATTACGAGGCGAAAAGTGACACGTGGTGTTCACTTGTGTATATCAAGAGTTCCTTGTTGTATTGGCCTGGCTCTGCGAGTTGTATCTCAGGCTTACATACGTTGGAACCTATAATAGTTACCTTACAATAATTGGGAAAGAATATAGTCGCTGGTCTGCCACACACATGGTGGGGCAATATGAATGAATGAATCAACATGGCGGTGCGAGGCCTAAGTGTAGAGAAGAGATATAGAAGAAAAGATAGGACACACCAAGACTATAATATTAACCCCGGAAGCCGGTTTCGACGACAAAGTTCCAAAGCTTAAATGGCTTACATAGATGTACAAAAACGCTTTATTGGTTTCCGCCGAATCATTGCAAGGAAAGCAAAATGCAAACTGACACGAGATATTTCGCTCGTACTGTTTCGCTAAACATAAGGCAACGAAATACATCAAAGGGGCCCTGCGACACCAGTTAACAACATTGTGGCATGCATTTGTCCCTAAAGCTCACCACTCGTGAATATCCTCCGGGAAGACGCATTAAAATGGTGTCACGTAAGAAAGAAGTTCTCGACAATAGTGTTTTAGGTGCAAAAGCATTGCTTTTTTTTTAGGTAAGCAAAATTAAGTCCAAGCTAAGGCAAAGACGGAATCTTTCTTTCCGTCCTTGGTTCCGTCTTAACTTTGCGGAATAAAATTTTCTTGAAAGGTATTGGTGCAGCCATAAAAGTCATATCTCCTGAGCGACGCAGCACGCTCTGTATATAGTATACTGTCCAGGGGCGTAGCCAGTAGGGGGGGGGGGGGGGGGGGGGGGGGGCTGATGGGGCTTCAGCCCCCCCCCCCCCCCACGAAATTTTTTCGTGCCGTTATGCACCGCCGACGAAAACTACCACCGACGCCGGGAATCAATCTGTATTCTCTCTACAATGTCTTTTTCACGCTCGAAAAGACATTTCGGCACGAACATTGTGAACTCGGGCTGGATTTCGTGGCAACGCCCTTGCACCTGGAGTCACGTAACGCAAGGAGCCCCATCCGAGCACAAAGTTACAAGGGCTTTTCGATAGCGAGCGGGCGCGTTGCGGCGTCTCGCAGCGGCCGCGGAATCTGCGGAGCGCATGGACTTCAATTACGAAACTTTATGGGCGTAAAGTGCTCATAAACTTTTGACGCGAAAGGTGCACTGAAATTTCCAAAGGCGCGCTTTAGATTTTAAATTCTGGAACTTTATGAGTTTAATGTTCTTGGGCCATCATATTCGCGCACTGGAGCTCTCGTGTCCAAGCCGTTCCTGAAATGGAAGCACGCGCTCGCATCTTCCTCACACATGAAAATACTAAATATCACCGTGACTGTCAGCTAGCAGCTGATAATTTTCTCCAAACATTGTCAGGAAGCACACCCAATGTGATTGATCAGCTGGACCAGGGCAGGCAAACTAAAATGAGAGAACACATAAGAAAGTTAACGGCCTATTTTAAGGCAGTTCTTTTTTTTTTTCTTTTTTCTTTTTTTTTTTTTTTAGCGGGCGACAAGGTTTGGCTCTCCGTGGCCATAGGGACAGTGGTCCTAAGGATTTAAGCAAAGCCCCCGATGAAAATAATGGTATTTTCAGAGGGATTCTTCGCATGCGAGCTGATTGTGGAGATACATATCTGAAGAACCATTTGGAAAGTTGCCCCAGTAATGCCTCGTATTTAAGCCCAGATGCACAAAACCAAATTATAGAAATTTGTGGTGAAATTATCAAAGAAAGCCTAGTTGCAAAAGCAGGCTGCTTCTCCATACTTCATGACGAAACGACGGACATCGCTGGAATCGAACAGCCTACTGTTTTTGAAGGTACTTACACAAGAATGACAACGACATCGAGGGAGTGTTTTAGGTTTTAACACCGTAATGGATGCTCTCTCTAATTGCGACTGCAGGTTCTATATAAACAGTGTGTAGAAACTGCTGCAGATTCTAGTCACCCTTCCAGTGACCACTTCCAGCGCAGAGAGAATATTTTTTAACAAGAGGTTACTAAAAAACTACTTGCGCTCTACAATGTCTGTGGAACGCATGGTTAGGCTGGCGCTTCTATGCACCCACAGAGACGTCGGTATCAACGTGTCCGAAGTCATTGACCGCTTCGCTCAGCTTCCCCGCCGAGTGAAGTATGTCTTTTAGATAGCGAAGTAGCAAAAATCAATGCAAGTAAAAATCTCTGTTCCTTCAGGTCCATAAGCTCGTAATTATGAAAACGTACGACTGTTCGTTAGCTTTTAAAACCGCAGAAATTTTAGTCGTTTATTCTAGCAGTTAGCATCATGATCAAAATTATCAGGCGAATACGAAAATTACAAGGACATCAATAACCAAGTTTGACCGACCTTGCTCATTGAAAGCCCGGCCCACTCGGCGTTTGCCAAAAACACACTCGGATATTGGGTAGTTCCACTTGCCCCATCATCTGTGGCTTTCGTTTGTCCTTTTCTTTCCTTTTTAGGTATACCTGCTTTTATTTCTTTTTTGAAACGACGCAATGCCCTCCTTTAATTTTAGGTGCAGAATAATTGTTGGCGCTGTGCAGGCAGTTAAATTACACATTTTCGTACTGATTTCTGCGTTATTCCTCTATTATTCTACCCAGATGGCGCTGTCGCGACCGCCGCATGGCCCGAGTACATATCACGATTTCTGCGATCATATTTTTGTTCTTGCTTAGATCATGTTTTTCTGTGCGCAAAGTTTACTATCTGTGACTGCGCAACATGTTTATTTATCTTGTTTGACGCATTATATACAGTGACGTTTGCTTAAATACGTAGATTTATTGGAGACTTAGACGTGTATTTAAATATCTTGTTGCGAGGTTTTGTGTATACAAGCAGTGAACTTTGTTTCCAGCGACTCTTTTTTGCCCTTTAGCGAGTTTCATCTGGCATTTGTATATCCCATTCTATCTTCGCATTTCCAATGCGTAGTTTTCAGAACTCCTGCTTTTATATGTACTCACTGTTGCCACTATAATTTCGGTTCAATTACTCACAATACACGACCGGTAACTGCTGCTCCTGCGCAATCCATTGCAACTAAGGACAGCGTCATTGAGGTTTTTTCCTGGCCGTTGCATATGTGCAAAAATGTAAACAAGGTTCTTGAATGACTAAGATTCATCAAAATATTTGTCCTCAACCTATTAATTTCATGGCCTTTACGTTTTTCCTATCAGCTGCATGCACTGCCTTGCTGGTTTCGAACTGATGTAGTTCTAAAGTTCGTGTGATATTTACTTTTCCTATTAAATAGACAAAAAATGCGGCAGCATTGATATCAGTTATTTCTGCCACACTTTTTGGGACATACGACTATATTCTTTTATGAGAAGATACATATTTTACTTGGCAGTATATTCATGTACTTTATCCTTCGACAAATTCTATAAGGAGGAGGCCCCGCTGCAACCTGAGCCCCCCCCCCCCCCCCCCCCCCCCCGAACAAAATTTGTGGCTACGCCACTGATACCGTCCACTGCGGATGGGATGCTTGCTTCGATTTCATGTTTTATTGTGCGCAGTATACGACGTGAAAAATATTCGGATTTTCGAATATTTACTATTCGATTCGAGCATTGAATGGCATAGAACAATATTTGATTCGTTATTCGAAAGTTTTGAATATTTGCACGCCACTAATGATTGCTCTTTAGAGCCCCTTTAGATAGCCTCATGATGACGATTCGTACAGCGTTTCAACTGACAACGCTACATCTGGGCTATGAAAGATGCCGAATAGCGTGTGTCGTCCGCTTAATTTTTGCCACTGTAAAATTCATTGGTGTGCACAGAAGGTATCACCGACACAAACGTTTCGAAAGCGTCGGAATGCGGCCGTCACTCGTCAAGGAACGTAGTCACTTATTGTGTATATTAGAGCAAATCGGCGCATTTCTTGCGAGCTCGGCAGCAAGTAATGCCCGCCTTACCCGCTCTTGCGCGCTGCCGCTGAGCCATATGCGAATATGTGAAACAGGAGCCGCCATGATAGCGGAGAAGCAACGCTACATGCAACATTCCGCGTTTCTCGCCCCAGCTGCTTCAATAAATTCACGTATTAAGCACGCCGCAAAGGCGCTTGCGAGACAGCTCACAATGTAATTAATGGCAAAGCTGCAAAAGGCGTTCAATTCTTTTACTGTATACCATTATTCTTATAGCAAACGTCACATATATAGACGGCGGACTAAATACTAGCTCGCAGCGCGTTCAGCCTATAGACACTGGGATACCACGTTTGGATGACATGGGTGATCTGAAGAACCCACATCACGCGCACACGTGTGAAGGGTGTCGAGCGCGAATCGTTTAGTTGGCAGCTAAATTGCCCATTCGTCTCCCAACGAGGACCCGTTAAGCCGTGGGATAACTGCACTCGCGACACGACGAAGCCGGTCGTAAGCCGCGTACAAATCTTTCGACACTCGGGACCGCGAGCCGGAACGTGAAACTGATGTCTCATGCAGCGTGGCGTAAAGCCCCTTGCTCGGCGGATCACCCTCCCCCCCCTTCAACCCCCCTCCTACTCCCCTGCGTACATACATACGCTTTCTATGCAGATATACATGTTCTCGGGGCTTTCGGCGGGCACTGCAGTATACATGTTCCGGGACAAGAGAGTTTGCGAAGATGAGGAGGGAGGGAGGGTAAGGTCGGTGCCAACAGCTCCGCGTGATGGACGTGACGACAGCGGACCCGGACGACAACTCCGCGCGGACGACGGATCGAGGCGCGAAGTTTCTTCTCGCGAGGATCCCGCGACCCCGCGCAGCATGCAGTCACCCCAAAAACGAGGAAATTGGTGAACGGATAAGTATTAAAAAAAAAATGGGGCACGACGCTGGCGTGTCCGCTTCGAAAAACTAGACTTGTTTTACGAGCTATCAAGAAACGAGTCTCGCCTGCACTTGACTGCACGAAGCGCCAAGCCAGCAGCAACAGCTGCTGCAGAGGTCAGTTGCCGATTCGACTCTTTCTTTATACTTATGTTTGTTTGTTCTTTCCTCGCAGGAAGAAGGATGTGAGAGAGGGAGGGGGTGAGTGTGGGCCATTATACGCAACTGCAGGCAGCTTGCAGTTACGCCCGGCCTGTCTACAACGCCACCGCGCTTTTGAATTACGCGGGACAGATGGCCAGTTCCGGCCGCGAAGGGGCTGCGAATATCTCAGTGAGAAGCTCTCAGCGTTTTCGCACCAAGGCGTGATAGTCTACCGTTGGGGATAGACACAAGTGGTTGTCTGCGCCGTTCACCCACCGTCGGAAATCACGGGTGCTGTTCGCCATCACTCTACAGAAACAATATGGAGCGTTGGCAACTCCTGCACGTGTATGCGGTATTGGACTTTCGTAAGCACTATTTACGAGAGATGTCGTATTCCTCCAATAGAGTACGTGTGCTCTGCTTGCGTCCAATCAAAGTAAATTATTGTATACGCTCTGGCTGTGCCCAGCCATAGAAAACTCTATACTTGCCACAAAGGAACAGTGGGAGGAGTTCCTAAGAAGCGACCACCACCACATCCAACTCCAGGCAGTCCAGAGGGCCGGTCCACGACATCGTAACGGGATTTCGCCTCCCGGTGCCATCGTGGGCGGAGCCACCGACTTGACCTGAGGGAGCCTTCGGCTCCCCCTGGCCAGTTTCTCAGGACCAATAAAAGTTCTTGTCACTCTCACTTAAAAGGGTGGAGAGAAACTCGCTCAAATTGAGTCAACCGTGGTAAAAATAAAGTAGATTTAAGCATGAAATGGCTACCGGCAAAGCAGATGATACTAGACACAATCTTAAAATGGGTATAAAGCATGTTCGCAAGGGCACACACCACCACACCACACCACACCACACAACTATCCGCGGCGCTCCAGACGCTGCCGGCCTGGTCACGCAGCGTGGGGCCATATCTCGAAGGAGGCGGCGGAAAACCCGCGCCGCGGAACTCACGGACCGCTGGCGTTCAAGAGAGCACAGGCAACCCTGTCTCAGCGCCAAAAGATGACAATCAAGTGTATGGTGCCCTGTATCTGCCTTTTGAACGTCTCTATCGGAAATTACAAATAAAACTTCAGCGTACTAGAAGTTACAGCTTCAGTGAACAAGCATTCAGAAGAACTCGGAAGCAATTTTTTTTTTAACTTGTTTAGGCAGTAAGTAGCGTATGTAATGCGGTCCTGCCCAAAGAATTGGAGGCCAGAGACCGCATTTTGTTAACTTTTGACTGGTTGCCCGGATGATCTTGTTTTATTTCTCGCAACGATGCCCGGATTTTCTCGTTTTAGTGCCCGGATAACAGCTCAGACTTTTGGCTCAAGGTCACTTGAAGGTCGCCGACAACGGGAGCTAAAAGCATTTCATGCTTAACATGGAGTTATTCCCGCAGCATAAACAAGTTGCTCTTAGAATTATAGCCAGTGCCAATGTGCGTGGTTTAAGCACAAGCGAAAATATGACACGCAGGACAAAGAGCGCAAAATTGCGATACACGGTGAATGCGTGTGCGAGCAAATTTTAAAGGAGTGCTGGAATTACACTTTTGTATCATGTACTTCCTCCTCTTCTACCTCGTCTTTTCTCTCTCTCTCTTCCCCCCCCCCCCTTTTTTTGGGGGGCAGCGTCGACTTCTTAATTACGGTACGCGAAGACTCAATTCCTGGAGAGCGTATCAAGTGATTAATTTCAGCGCCGTTTATGCGACCCGTTCAACACGTGCGCCAAGTACAGCGCTGCTTCAGACGAGAAAAGAGAGAATATTCGCGTCACCGAAATCGGAGGTGGCGATCACGTGGTCAGCCCTGTGCGGTGGTGGAAGGCTATGGAATCATCGACCGTGTAGCCGAAATCTTCTCTCGGAAACGCCAGTAAAACACGCTCTGCCCTCTTGTCATGTCTAGGGCTGAATGGACTCGGATATATTTCGGCATCACGGTGCATACGCGTCAGTATATAGTATCTGGTACCACGAGATAGCCGCAACAGGTTTCAATGACGTGTTAGGTTTTACCTTTCTCACGTCCGAAACTACTCTGCACTCAGCGCACGTGTTGAACTGCTTGCATTAACCCGTTTTGGACGAGTGTTGCCTACAGGTATAGCACACCAGAATTTTTTTTTTCTTGCATAAGTATCGGTATTGAGTACAGAGTTTACGCCTAAATCTCTTCGGCCAATGCCGAATGACGGCAGGTGCAGGCGTCATTCGTTGGATTCCAGCAGTAACAGAGGACGGAAAAGAAGACGAAGATCGGCGCATGACTTGCTTTCTTTTGCAAGCATTACATTATCTATTCCCAATCGCGTTAAATGATGCTGTAACACGCTATTTAAATACGCAGTGGGCAGAAGTTTGGCATTGGATGAGAATATATCATCAAATTCAATCTTTATATTAGGTAAGGGCTTGTCTGGGCAAATGATCTAGCGTACATTAACTTGTAATTGCTCTATAGCTCATCTTGCACAAACGAAACCTGAGGTCTATATAAATGGGACCACGACTCATCGAGAAATGCCCTAGTTTCCCTAATTATGCATACTGTGATAGTCTCAACGCCGATGTGTAAATTTTTAAATATGTTTTACTGTCAGAATGCGGAATCTGCAGACAGTATATAGTAAGTAGTCGGGATTCTGGATACAAAGCATCATTTGCAACAAATTTTGGTAGACCAAGGCAATTCCGAAGAGCATCCCGCTCTAGAAAAACGGGGAAGTTCATCTTGTATGCTGGCCCACCACGGAATAGTACGCACCCCAATTACAGTGTCGATCGAACGTATACGTGCGGCAAATCATGAGAGTGTCCCTGTGTAGCCCGTAGCGATGTCGGCCATGTTTGTCTATCATGCCAACAGCGCGTGCTGCCCTAGATTTAGCATGATCAATGTGATGTCACCAGCTCAGTTCTGCATCATACAGGGTGTCCCAATTATCATGGACCAATATTTTAAATATTGCAATTGCGTTACTCGAATAAAACCTAGCGCATATTGTTTCCAGTACAGTGGAGTAGCCGTCAATAATGTTTTCGTCACTGAGATTTAATTAGGTAATTGTAATAAATTATCTAACTCGAGAAGTACTGTCCTAATGATCAAAGTGTCAAGAGAAAGTTGTAGATCAACATGAGAAATTCCCGATACAGCTATCTTGTGCTCAATACGTGCTACATAAAATGAAGTGAAAGTGTTTTTCCGAGCGTGAAAAAAGCCCGCGAATACACGCAAATTGCCTCGAGTGGCCAGTCGCGCGGTAATTTTGCTTGTATTCGAGGGCACGAGGGACTAGAGGGGAACGAAGCGGCTCACACCGCTGCCCGCCAGCACGTCAGCCGGGCTCCCCTCGCCCCACACGCCCTTTGACCCGCAGGAGAAGAGGTGGAAGCCGTACCCACCAACTATTCGGCGATATTGCAACACTACAGGCTCGACCGCCGCGTGTACCCTACACAGCGCCCAAACCTCGGCAAAGAAGAAAGCGTGGTCCTCAGACGCCTACAAAGTATATATACTTACACTCACGGAACTATAATGCACCGCCTCTACCCGACGCTCCACAGCTACCTCTGCCCACTCTGCAACGTTCCCGACACCCTGGCACACTTGCTCTTGGAATGCCCGTGGCATGAAGACAGCGAAATGCAGCCGGAAATGGACGCTAACCGAGCACCACAAGCAAACGAAGACCACCTATTCGAAACGTGGGAGGCCAAGCTCGCCCTCGGGGACCTGGAAGACCAACGACAACTTGTCGCCAGGGCCAAGAGGGCAGCCGAAGCCAGAGGGTTCCTGGACTATGGAACCTTCCCACCTCAGGGTGATACCGGGCCTCGCTCGGGACACTGTTTCAAGAATAAACGTTTCTCTCTCTCTCTCTCTCTCTCTCTCTTACACGCTCGGAAAAACACTTCTATGTAGCACGTATAGAGCAACAGAAAGCTGTATCGGGAGTTTTTCATACGCTACGTTTCCCAAATGTTCAAGAGACTTCTACATTTCACAAAAGTTTTATTTGGAAGGAAGGGGCGCAGCTTAAGTGGAATGTGTTGCGAATTTTTAACATTTCTGGCTTACTGGAAGCGTAACGAATAATTATTGAACCTTCGTTTTTGGGGGTTATTAATGCGTGATACGTATATTGGGTTAGCCTGCATGGTGTCCACAGTGAACTAAACGTGGCAGCTTCTTTATGTTTGGTAACAGTAAAGACGAGCTATAGGTAATGGGTGATGTGTAGGAATAGTTCAAAGTGGGTGAGTAATTGAGGCTGTGGCAATAAATCACTTATGTGTGTGCTCTAGAGCATTATGAGTGTGTCGAACGAACGGGGCAGGATTTAACCCGTTGCCCTGGCAAAACTACAAATGCCACCGAGATCAAATTTAGCGACAATAGGTGGAACGCCATAAAAATCTCTGTGCGAAGTTAAATGAGTTGGATCAAACAAAGGTTCTATAAACACAGGTTCTGTGTGGGCTCCGGGGCTCAAGCCCTCTCCGGAGTTCCAACGGGGGGTGGGGCTGAGCCCCCCACCCCCCCCCCCGCCCCCCCTCCCCGCCTTTAAAGTGTCATTACCGGAGTTCTGTTTCCCACATAATTTGAGGATTCTCTTGCATTGCCTCTACATTTTCACATTTGCTGTGGCTAAAAGCTTACGGCACCATTGTTGGCGCGGACGTGCGCGGCTTTTAATTTATACTTTCGCTTTATTTCGGCAAACCCTGACAACAGGAGGACAAGCGCATTAGAAGCACCAGCGGCGGCTACCTCAGCCGTGTTACCTCACTTCATCCTTTGTATTTTTTTTTTTAATTTCCGCTGAGAACATCATGCACAGACAATATATTTAAATATATACACAGGACAAAGTTTATTATGTTTTTTTAAAGAGAAGCAGGTAGCCAACCAAATGGATAGCCTATACCTAGAGAATGAATATGTTGATGTATGTTCACCTCACTTCAAATTACTTTGCGTGCTTTTTTGACCATGAAAAAAACGTGCAGACTTCAGTGACCCCTTTGGCAGAGTCTTCTATCAACGACATGTGAAAAGCACGTGAGAGATATGTGTCTCAATATTGATTTTCTTTCAAGTAGGCAATGCTACGACTGGCGACAAACAAACAAAAAAAGAAAAAGAAAAATAAGCTCTTCTAATTATGGGCTATGGGCTGTCCAGAGGGCTCACGATGCGGCGGTCGGCCATGGTCTGACTGTCCCAACGTGGGAGCGGCCCGCTGCGCGCTGAGTCGCGTACCTCAGGACTTTCATTAAAGTTTTGCATCCATCCATCCATCTTCTAATTATTTACAACATTTGCGCATTAGGGTATTGAAACATCGCCTCTTGCATGCATAGGCCATAAATTAATACGGTGTGTTTCAGCAAACACTTTCAAAAAATGTTTAAAGGTTGTCTGTGGCAGATAGCACAATTCTAGTTCATGAGCTGGTCTACTTGAAGAGGTGGACATTACTTGCACAAAAAATTGAAATGCATAATCAACTAATCAACAAAAATTCACTAATTAAGTTTTTAACATATTAACTTATGGCCCATGTTGCAATTTACAAATTCTAGCCGTGGAATTTGCAAGGCGGATGTACTAGGAACTAATTCTCATGGATGGCACCAGTTTCGAGATATTAATTCCCGAACATTGCGGAGAAATGCATTGGCGTTCCAGTTACTTTTGTGCTTACCCGCCGTGGTTGCTTAGTGGCTATGGTGTTGGACTGCTAAGCATGAGGTCGCGTGATCAAATCACAGCCACGGCGGCTGCATTTAGATGGGGGCGAAATGCTAGAACACCCGTATACTTAGATTTAGGTGCACGTTAAAGAACGCCAGGTGGTCTAAATTCTTTCAAAGTCCTCCACTACGGCGTGCCCCATAATCAGATCGTGGTTTTGGCACGTAAAACCCCATAGTTTGTTCTATTCATACTTTTGTGCTTCGATGCATAAAACGACGTTTTGTTGAGAAAGTTACTGGCACGCAAATGCATTTCTCCGCAAAGTTAGAGAATTAATATCTCGACACTGGTGTCAGCCTGAGAATTAGTTCCAAGTGGATCCGAACTCCACGGCTAGAATTTGTAAATTGCAACATGGGCCATAAGGTAATTAGCTAAAAACTTAATTGGTTAATTTTGTTAATTAGTCGATTATGTATTTCAATCTTCTGTGCAAGTAATGTCCGTCTTTTCGAGTAGACGAGCTCAAGAACTAGAATTGTGCTATCTGCCACAGGCCACCTTTAAATATTTTGGAAAGTGTTCGCTGAAACACCTTGTATATAGAAGTCACTCAGTAACCGAAATGATCCCAAGCCGGATTCACTTAAAATCAGAATAAATAGAAGTCTAGAAGTCATGCGCCGCAGCGCTTATACTCGGACTCAAAGTACTAAAAGAAACAAAAGACTGCAGTTTGGCCAGGAAGGCGAAGCAGTATTAGTGATAGCGAAGTACAAGATTAGTTACACGAATGAAGATTCTTACCTTGTAAATCTGTGTAAGGATCGCACCCGTGTAAGGACCGCACCTCCATATTGACAGCCAATAGTTAAAAAAAGGCATCCAACCGAGAAGCAATCGCGTTCCGTGCGCTGATTCTGATCGGGCTCAACAGCGAATTGTCGCGCGCAGCGCACTTTCGCGCGTCGCTACTGGATGTCGAGAGGAGGCGATCGCGGAGGTTTACGGCGGATTTCATACTCGTAGTTGGAAAAATGAGGTCAAATGGCCCGGTCCCATGAAAGGCGCGACAGAAAAGAGCGGCCCTTACACGAGTCTATACGTTAGTTATAGTGGCCATATAAATTGTAGTAAACATTCACCTAAAATTAAAATAGCAAGCATAGTGTAATGCACGGACCATGTAAACCTGTAAATACCTCACTGGATGACCTCAAGCACTCGCTTTCACAACGCAAGCATTATGAAGAACGCCAGCAGCGGAAGCGAACGGTTCGCACAGCCGCGCAATTCCCCGCAACTCCGAAAATTAGATTCGTCATCATTATATATGCCTATTTTATTGCGATAGCAATTATATGGACACTCAAAGAAGACTTCTGCCGTCGGCGTCGTCGTCGCCGTCACCGTCGCCGTGAGGTTCCGTATGACGTCACTGGGCGATGAAATCGTCGCCGCGCGCCGGACGCTGTATGTGCGAGTGAAAGGACGCGAGGGACGCGCGCTTTCACGGGGAGCAAACGCACGGCGGAGAACAAACGCGCGTTCTGCGCCGTGCTCCCTGCAGGGCTGCAGAATTAAGCGTCTCTTTCCTCCTTTACAATCACCATATATATATATATATATATATATATATATAGAGAGAGAGAGAGAGTATATATATATATATATATATATATATATATATATATATATATATATATAGAGAGAGAGAGAGAGAGAGAGAGAGAGAGAGAGAGAGCAAACGTGACTTCTTCCGTCGCGCGAAAGGCCATGGGGAGACGGGAGGGAGGGAGGGGAGGCGACGTTTAGCTGCGGCACCAAATGCGTATTTATATAAACAGCGACGGCGACGGCGACGGCGACGCCGACGGCAGAAATTTTGAGTGTCCATATAATTGCTATCGCAATAAAACGTTGCGAGGCGAGATGGTGGTAAAGACTTCCGACGCTGCTCGGCGAGTTTCCCGTTCTGATCTCGTCGAAAACCTCCGAGCCGCCCCCAGAGGCCCTGGCAAGTCACCAACTCCGCGCGCGTTCGCTGCGAACGCGGGCAAAACGGCGATGGCGTCGACAACAGTTCTGCGCGTTGCTGGTGCTGCTGCATGTCCAAGTTTATGCAGCTGATAAAACTACTATCCTTACTCCGTATAGCTCTCTACTAAGTTGCTATCGCAATTGATGCTTCGCCTTTCGGGTGAAACTGCGAGTCTGCGACATTATTTTTTTATGTCCATTACAGACGGCCTCTGTCAGTGATCTGCAATGACCTCTGTCTCTTAACTCTGCAACACTAGGGGTGCGGAAAGACAGTCCGGAAAGGAAGACAGCGCGCATGAAGTCAGCAGCCATCCCTGGTCGCCCTTTATCATTGCACCCAAAAATGATTTCCAACATTGAGATATGGCACGCGGGCCGCATAAGCGTCCGCCGCGCACAGTCATTCACAGCTGCGGCAGGGCTAGAGGAGAAGACGCGTGCTCTCCTTCCCGTTCGCGTTTGATTACGTGACCTACAACTAACCTGAATATTGAGCGTGTGGAAAGATAATGCCTATCAAGCCGCCATCCTTTTCGGCTCACTATTACGTGTTTTTCCCCGACCCCACAGGGTACGGGTCGCTCATGTATATGGCTTTTGGATTTAATACGGAACATCACGGCGACGACAACAGCGAAAATTTGCCTGAAGTGGCGATATATATTTGCTTTCGCCATGAAGCGAGAAATATAAAATTGTTAGCAAAGAGTATATATATATATATATATATATATATATATATATGTGTGTGTGGGGGGGGGGGGTAGGTTTCGGAAAGCTGGTTGGGCCCCAGCCCCCCAACCCCCGGTAAAATGAAAACTTACCGCCTATGTCGCTGCCTCTTCTTGCCTCGCAACGTTTCAATTTAATATAAGTTCGTGTTGTAGATCTGTGTTTACTTGTGGTTACGCAATTGCATCACGTGCAACACATGCACATGTGACACTCGTAACACTCGATGTAACCAGCGGCGCTGGTGTACGTAACTAACACAGCTTCGCTGTTCGACCGTCTTCATAGAATGGAAGGGAGGTGTAATTTTTTTTCCTTATGAATATTGTCAGTCTTTTACGTTGACTGCACTTTGATGTGTATAACCTCGACAATACTATTGCCTTAACTAGCGATATATTTGCACTGTAGACCAATAGTATTATTTTACTTTTTATTTTTTTATTTACATATACTGCCATCTTGCATAGGAAGATATTGCAGGAGTGAGTTGTTGAATGAATGAATGAATGAATGAATGAGTTGAATTATTAAAAATTTGGTGGACGCTTAAGCTTCGCCTTTAAGAGTGGAACGCGATAGCATTCAAAGATCCCTGGCTGCTTATCAGGCTTTTTTCTCGTATATTCAAATTACAATACAACGTTATCACGTTTGTAGGTTGTGGTTAAGTCGTACTTTACGATTTTTTCAGACGGATTTTACTTTGAGGAATTCAATTTTTGTTCACTAACGCCTTGCGCTACGCAAAGGGCCTGCCCGGTCGGGGTGGTTCGGGATGATGTGGTTCGGCATGATTATTTCCGCCAACGACGCCGGCGCTTACGCCGACGCCGAATTTTCTGCGACACGGAGCCCTTAACGCTGTTGCGTTAAAGTTGTAGCAAATGTACATTATTACCCGCCGGGGTGGCTCAGTCAGCTAAGGCGTTGCGCTGCTGAGCACGAGGTCGCGGGATCGAATCCCGGCGGCCGCATTTCGATGGAGGCGAATTGCAAAAACGCCCGTGTGCTTGCGTTGCAGTGCACGTTAAAGAACACCAGGTGGTCAAAATTACTCCGGAGCCCTCCACTACGGCGTGCCTCATAATCAGAACTGGTTTTGGCACGCAAAGAAGAAGAAATGTATATTATTATAAGCGTGCTACTGCTGCTACTGCACCAGGTCAGGGACTTATATCAGGCCCTAATTGCCTTTTGTCGCTGCCTCATCTAGACATTTTTATATAATTTCAGGAAATATATTCAAATAATGTTTGGTTCACCATGTGTGATTGAAAATCACGTGTAAGGCTGGTAATTATAAAATTAACTGACATACACATTTACTGGCTCTTTCTCTTAATGCAATAGTAGATTTCAATATATATATTGTAATGAAGAGAATGACTCACGGAGGCTCCCGCGCTCGGACTGCGGGCGCGGGCAAGAGAGAGGAAGACGAAGCAGAAGTAAACCAGGCGTTCTGGCGGAAGGCCGATTGTCTGTCTGTGCTTCCATTCATTACAATGGCGCAGCCGACTACAACGGACCTGACTTAAGGAGTTCCGGCCTTAAGTGTTTCCTCGCACGGTTCTTCAGAGTGCCCGGTCCCTCCTGCGCAGGAACGCCGTACACGCTTCCTCAGCTATGGAGCCGGCCACCCTACCACCGTCGCAAGCACCCACCGCACCATCCGGGGACGGCGTCCAAGCCTCCTCGTTGGCTCTTGGACAGGACCCTACCGGTGATCTCGTCCAAGCCATTGCCAAGCTTAATCACCAGCTCACGCTTTTGACGAACACCTTCGCATCCGTCGGTGGTTGCGCCGTTGCACGTCACACTGAGACAGCGCTTCGGCCCCACCGTCTTGGACCTGTCCTGCCTGGGAACGCCGTACACGCTTCCCTTGGCGAGAATATCATCGTGAGCACTACTTTGACTCCTCAGCCACCCAGTTATGCCGTCCATGCTACCTTGGTGGTAGAACCGGCTGCCGCGACTACCACAACGACCGCACTGTCCGTGGACACCGGCACTGGTTCCTCGGGCAGCTGGACAAGTAGCCTGGCTGATTTGAGCCGCTGCGACTTCCAGCAGCTGGCTTACGTAAAAATACCACCTTTTCGCGGCTTTGAAGATGACGTCACCCTTTGGGTTCACACCATCAATGCCTTGGGTGATCGTCATGCCTGGCCAGACCACACAAGATGGCTGGTTGCCGCAAAACGACTCTGCGGTGCCGCCAAGGCATGGGACAACTACGCAGGCATTAAACTTGGGTCGTGGCCCGAATGGAGTGCAGCTCTGATCGCTGCTTTCGGCCCGCCCACGTATGCCTGCGTCGAGCCCGGCCAGCAGTGCTCTACGGCCGGAGCTCATGAGGAGCACCACCTTGACGCGGCAGTAGTTCCCTGCAGCGCCTCGCCATGCAGGCCCGCCGGCTCCCCGAGTGTCGTCCTTGGCCCCATCGCAAACGGTGGGAAGCGCACGGCGACGACCCCTCCCGCTTCGAGTCACCACCGAGCGGCAGATCCCAAACCGGCGTCATCGGCTGCACTACTACCCATAAGCACGCAGCAGAGCACCGCTGCTACTTCGACTTGGCATTCTTCTGGCACCCGGGACTCAGTACCCGGGAGGGTTTTGGCAGATTGCCTCGGCACCTGCCCCGCTGTAGACCCAGGATGCGAGCCAGTTTTCCCACCACAGGTCTCGGACTCTGCGTCTACCACTTCCGACGCTTTACCATTCCTTCGAGAGACCGAGACCACTTTCGGTCCGCAGCCGTCAGCGAAACGGTTCCGAAACACATCAACGCAGGGGTGCATGGAGGCGCCGACGATATATCACTCCAGGAACCCGACCTATCCACGGATCGTGGCAGAGAGATGCTTCCTGGCTCCTCGGAGCCACATCGTTGTATGTCCACGGAGTCGTTCGCCGACTTTACTGCCGTTCACAGTGCACTGAGAGAGGCCTCGCTGAAGGTAATCATCAGCAGAGAGCTGCCCGCACGCGAAAGACGCGTAGCACGCGCAAGACACCGAAAGAGGCGCGCAAAAGACCAGTCGCGCAATGCTCGCGGCTTTTTGTCAAGCGCGGCTGATTCGCGCGCAACTACGAGCCTCGTTCATTTTGTGGCAACGTTGCGAAGAAGTACGCGACGACTGAGCAGAGCGGCTGCACATTGTGCACGATCTCTTGCCCTACGTGGTGTCCGATTGCGACGGGATATACGTCAACGAGACATGCGACCCGATCGTAACACGCAGTGCCGACCCCCAGAGACGCTGGTTGCGCGCAGGACGGCTTTCCCTGGTTTCCACAATCAGCGTGTCCTCACAACCACCTGAGCTATCTTCGGCAGCGTGGCCGAGTGTAATGAAGAAAAAGACGCACCTAGGCTCGGGCGCTCGGACTGCGGGCGCGCACAGAGGGAAGACGACGAGGCTGAGAATAGAACAGCCGGCCCAGGAACGGGTGCTGTCTCTGTGTCTCCGTTATTGCATTACAATATATATATATATATATATATATATATATATATATATATATATATATATATAGGATCTCAACTATTATGCACCATTATTTAAGGATATGCAAATGCCACGTAGCTGGACAGAACCAAGGTAATGTTTGCCGTCGCTTCGAGATACTCAGATTATTTTTTGCATACCGCCTAATTAGATAATTAGTCTTAATTAACTAAGTAACTTCTCAAATATTATAATGAGATGAAAAGTGCCGATGAGAAAATTATAGAGCAACATGAATAACTCCCGATACAGCTTTCTGCTGCTCAATACATAAAAGTGTTTTTCCGAGCGTGAAAGCCCGCGAAAGTACACAAAATTGCCGCGCGACTGGGCGCTCCAGGCACTGTATATATATATATATATATATATATATATATATATATATATATATATACCGGGTGTTTCAGCGAACACTTTCAAAAATTCTTAAAGGTTTCCTGTGGCAGATAGCACAATTCTAGTTAATGAGCTGGTCTACTCGAAGAGGCGGACATTACTTGCACAAGAAATTGAAATGCATAATCGAATAACTAACAGAAATTCACTAATTAAGTTTTTAACTAATTACCTGATGGCCCATATTGCAATATACAAATTGTAGCCGTGGAGTTCGCAAGGTAGATCCACTTGGAACGGTTTCTCGGGATGACACCAGTTACGAGATATTAATTCCCGAACTTTGCGGAGAAATGCATTGGCGTTCCAGTTAAGTTCTTAAAAAAAACGTCGCTTTATGCATTAAAGAACAAAATTAACTGGAACATCAATGCATTTCTCCGCAAAGTTCGGGCATTAATATCTCGAAACTGGCGTCATCCCGAGAATTCGTTCCAAGTGGATCCGCCTTGTGAACTCCACGGCTACAATTTGTAAATTGCAATATGGGTCATCAGGTAATTAGTTAAAAACTTAATTAGTGAATTTCTGTTAATTACTCGATTATGCATTTCAATTTTTTGTGCAAGTAATGTCCGCCTCTTCGAGTTGACCAGCGCATTAGCTAGAATCGGGCTATCTGCCACAGGCAACCTTAAATAAATTTTGAAAGTGTTCGCTGAAACACCCTGTATATATATATATATATATATATATATATATATATATATATATATATATATATATATATATATATATATATATATATATATATATATAGAGAGAGAGAGAGAGAGAGAGAGAGAGAGAGAGAGAGAGATGGGGGGGGGGTTATATAGTTTATGGTTCGCCTTCCCACTCGAGAAATAGTTGGTACGCCACACTGCCTGAAAACGCAGTTGTCCGCTCCGCCAAAGCCGATCATCGCGTCGCTGGTTCACGAACAAACCGCGTGGCGCCACCATCATCTGTGAAAGTTTCGAATAAAACAAGTCAACTTTCGACGTCCCCGCGGCAAGGTCCCCGCAGTGCGTGGAACTAAGTATTCTATGATGGAACCACAACCTTTTAATAGCTAAAAACTGTAAAAGAAGCGACGCAACAAAAACAGCTTTGCGCCATCGGAAGCTTGAGTAATGAACGCAGAAGAATTAAACTCTTTTTCGATATCCGAGAAAGCTAAAGGAAATTCAGTGTTTGAAAACACTTCAACCTAGGCATGAGCAGAGTTTAAAACGTTTAAAATTGGGAACACGGTTACTAGTACGCTGTATGCGGTGTAAAAGTGTTTGAAAGAGCAAAGAACGTGCCACGGAGGGGTAGTTGAGAAATTCTTGAATGCACACATTTTTGCAGCTATCGCTTTGGAAGTTGGAGTAAATTGCTTTACGTCAGTCTTTACAGAATCTAATAAGAGTTGTATTTATTATTTTGTTTACATTTTATCACTGTGAAATTATTTTCAGACATGCCACGCAAGCAACGCCAGCTGTTGTTGACGTCATCACACGCGAAGTGGGAACCGCTATCCAAGACAATCCAGTGGTCAAATCAATCGCAGGCAGTAAGTCTCTCGTATGTGCAGAGACTGTTTGAACGTCATTCTTTCACTTCATACATACTTAATTTGCTGTCTTGCACTAGTGCCACTCATTATTGACAAACATTTGTGAGTTTCAACGCTATATTTCTACAGATAAACGTAATGGGCAAGAAAAAGTGAGTATATGGCGGCAGCCTATTGCGCAGCGACTGTATGGTAATGTCGCGGCGGGTGGACAGGCGAGGCCATTCACCGATTGTTTTTATTGTTGTTGCTTTTGTTGTAGATCTGGTAAGTGGCAGAAAAATGAAGGTCGAACGGTCTTGGGATCCGACGATGAAGCCCTGTACTCGGATTTGGAGCAGCCTGATGAGAAATCGAACGAGCACATGCAAGACGCGGTGGATGCGTTTCATGCCGACCGCGATAAGGTAAATTCGCAGCATTTGGTTGTAGTCAGCTGCAACATGTATCCGGTGACTGTTCTCGCTCGCCAATGGAGTGTATATACAAGCTCGTGCGTCTTTTTGTCTTCCGAGCAGGTGCTGCTTGATGACTCGGACGCCGATAGCTCGTCAGGGCAAGTGAGTGTCATGGACGTCGTAGCCTCGTTTGTTTTCGAACATGTGCGATCGTGGGTCAACCGACGTCTGTAACGCACTGGCTTCATTTGTTTATGCCCCAGGAGGAAGAAGTTCTTTCGCTGGACGACGACGATGATGACAGCGATAACGACCTCGATATCGACGAGTCCGAAGACGAACTTGGCCCAATTAGCGAGGCCCATTCGAGGAGTATCCAGAAGGACGATATGGCAAGCGACATAGATGATGAAGACGACGGTGGGTTTAGCTCACGAAGCTTCTAGATTTGTACGGTGTTTCACGGCCCATGTTGCTGGGACGTTGCTTTTGGTGAAGTTCTAAACTGTGCGTCTTCGCCGCTGCTTTAGGCTTGCCTGATGTGAAAGCGTGGGGAAAGAAGAAAGCAACCTACTATCACACAGATTTCGTCGATGAGGACTACGCAGGTAAGCGCTGTTCCGTAATTTCTGGTTCCTGCCGCAGCGCTTCATTCTTTTGTCGCCTAAAAGTGCGCGGCATGTGCCTGCGTAAATTTTCTGTGCAAGTGTGTAGCAGACGGCATTTCTTTCTCTTGCAAACGTCGTGCATGAGCGTACGTTGATGACGCCCCAGAAGTGCAGCGTTGGAACAATTGTCCTGTCTAGATAGCCACTTTGTAATTTCCTACCTTTGCCTCTAACATAGCTGCTAATGCTCAAATACAGCTTAACGACTTCCTCTACTTAACCGATGTGCTCTCGCGTGGCCATTGAGCCATTGCTTTATCAAAAGCTATTTCGTTGCTTAACTGTGGCATCGTTTTGGGTGTTGTTAAGGTATCACCGAGGATGCAGCTGAGCTTGCAAGACTAGAGGAACAAGAAGCTCGTGCACTTCAGAAGCGACTTGTTGAACAACTGGATGAGGAAGATTTCGGCCTCGATTTATTCCAGGTGCTGTTCTTAACTTTGCTTTCCTGATTCCTTACTGTACGATCGATTATACAAAGGTTTCGAAAGACATTATGACAACAAGGCAAGTGACAGGACGAGGGGTTACTTAACTGGGCCGGTATTGGGGGCAAGCTCCACCACTGGAAAAGCTTGCACCACCATTGGTGTGACGTGGAATGAGCAATCACATGGACACAGTGGCCGCGTCATTTGCTTCGGAAGCGCCAAAGCGAGCTGAAAACGAAAGTTTAGTCCCACCTGCGCTATGGTTCTGATTAAGTTGGGATGTTTTCCCGCTTCGGGTGTCTGCATGACAGCACTTAAAAGGACAACACTTAAAAGCACTATAATAGGTAGTGGCTGCCTTTGAAGGCGTCTGACATGGTAGGCTATTGCTCAATACCTGAGTGCCGAACATGTACGCAATGGAGCCTGGTGTCAGCCTTCACACGTACAGGCCAAGAAGCTACGTGTAGCTTGGATTGCGAAACTTAGAACTGGCAAACAGCTATCGGCTACAACTCGGGTGTGTAGCAAACACTTCCGCGAGGAAGATTTCTGCTACGGCGTTAGGGCTACAATGTTTGGTGAGTAGCAGAAAGCCCACATTGAGAAGCTTGCCCACACGCGCTGCCCGGTTAATGTCACGAAGACTTAGTTTATGAACTTGTTGATGCTAGATACTGGCAAGTTCACCAGAATAGAAAGGAAACGCTAAGAAGCACATTCAAAAAAGGAATGGCATATGCTCATGTTTGTGTTAGCACCAAACAATGAATGTACTGGATTAACAAAAAGAAGCAGCGGGAAATTCCTCGCTCAGAAGACCGATAAGCATACATTGCGATGCAACTTGAGAAATAACAATATTGAAAAGAATTTAGAAAAAAAATACAATGATTGAATCGTCGCGATGGCACATCACAAGTCACCGTAGGCGTCGAAGTCCCTATAGTTATACCGAAATTATTTTTGAACAGCTCTGATAGCGTCCACGCAACAATGGTTGCTTGTGTACTGTCAAATGTTCATATGCTGTGGCCTAAAACTCTCGGAGCGGTGTGAAAACGCGCTCACAAAGAAAGTGAAACATCGTGCGTGGACATGTATGTAGACGCACAGTCGGTGACTGCGAACCGTGCGTTCACTGCATTGAGGCTTCATTCTGTTATGCTCCATTTGGTTATACAGACAGCACACTATAAGAACATATTTCACATAGTCTGTTCTCAGCGATTGCCTACCTTTCACGCAAGAAGCTAGTTCGGAAGACTCCATTGCGGCAACCACGTGAAATGGACGTTCACTGTACGTATTCGCTAAAGAGATAGCGCCTGTAAACTATTCTGCGCTTTCTGATTGCTTAAGATTAGTATTTTGACAGTAAGAAACTTCCCTTGTTTGGAGAGTACTTACAGAAATGGCCAGGAGGGCTCCCACGTGTTTTTATTGAACGCTGGCAGCCAAACCTATCAGGAGTGCGCCGTGTTATCCCTTATACTACGCAAGTGAGGCGCTTCCGACAGATGGCGACTACCTAAGTCCTCGACCCCAATAACGTAGAACTTTTTCTATGTTTCCTTTTTCCATATCTGATAGGTCAGAATGGTCAGAAAGTTCAGCCCATATGGGTGGGTGTGCCCATATGGTGATGACAGCGATAACTTAGTACTTTTTAGAACTAAGTCATTTTATTATTAGTACTAATAATTTAGTAATCCAGCCACATGGTGCACTTTCAGTTGCGATTGAGTCCGATCAGGATCAAATTTCTCAATCGTGGTTGGCTCCTTTGCGCAAGCTGCAGAAGGGAGGTAACCGAGATCGACAAACTCGATCGTGGTTGGACTTGATTGTGATCAAAAATGCCCTGGAGTGTAACACTTTTTCTTACAAGCCATTTTTGGTTTCGGTACCCAGGAGACATTTATAATGATGTCATGATGCGTTGGCTTGCCCGGTTCTTGCAACCACGGCCAAAAGAAACATGCACCACTCTTGTTTACTTTTTTTATGAACGAACTCATCATACCTCTAGGATTATTATTGCTACACCACGTCAGGAAATCGTGCTCTGTGTCATAACATCACAGTAATGTTGATAATGCCACGCCCGCACTCGGAGATAAACTTTTTGATCAAATTCAAATATTTTATAAGCATTTCTCGACCTTCACAATTTCTAAGTCATCCTGCTATGCACTACAAGAAGGTGGTAGGGTTTCTATGAATATGCATCAGTATTCCGTATCAGAACATTTGAAGTTCATAGGATGCAACTGGGTAGGGGCGTGTGCTCGCACACGCACACACACATGCAATGATTGTTTCTGAACCTAATGTACCTAACTGTGTCTGATTTTGGATTTCCATGCTTTTCTGCACAGCTTCCAAAGGAAGATATTGCAGAGGTTTCAGAGAAGATTTCAAAGGACTTATCAAAACTTTCCAAGCGTGAGAAATTGAAGGTTAGTGCACTTTGGAAAATCCTGAGAATTGAGTTATCTTAAATGTATTCATTGGTATTATTTTCTTCATTTTATAGTTGCTGTCTAAAGACAGTGCAGAACTGCTTGAGCTTGTGGATGACTTCAAGGCAAAGGTCAGATTCTGTTTATGATCATAAAGTTGGTTGCTTGCAGTGTCTGCATTTTCCTGATGTAAAATATTGTTCATTGCAGATGATAGAGCTACGAGACACAATTTTGCCACTGGCCAAACTGGTTGACAGTGGAAAGGTTATCTCCGTGCCAGCAATTGAGTATGTTAGTCTGAAGAGACAGCTTATTGTCCAGTAAGTAAACATTGTGCTGAAGACTCTTTTTTATTATTATGCTGAGTGCTAATCAAAATAGTGTTGTATTGCTTGACTTATTCTTTGTCTGTCAGTGACAGCAGTTGGTGCTTGTGCAAACTAGCATCTGTATGAGTCTGCACATATAAATTTGACCATTTTTTGGTCGCCTTTCTTTTGTCTCATGTAATGACGTTTGCAAAACACAGGGGCTCATTCCTTCGCCTTGCACCAATGTTGCCCCTGGCTGCAATATGGCGTGATACGCTTGCTGGTAGAAACTGTGCTTTCACAAGAACTTTCTGTGTTGTGTCTATTTCCATTGAAGTGTTGCTGATAGCCCCACAAGTGATTGTTCCAGAGTATAGCCTTGTGTGTGGCATGAAGATGTTCACAATGGGCCACGCTGAATGAAACAATTTGCAGCCAGCAGTGTTTGCCAGAATGTAACGTTTTTAGCCCAGTCCTTTATAAGAGTCATTGTTGGGGCGCTTTAAGTAGATAAATTCTGTGCTAAATGCCTGGAATTCTGGGTTCCCATAGGGCCCTGTTCGTAGCTCGTCTAATGGCTTGTCAACTTACTGCCTCTAGGTACTGCACAAACATCACCTTCTACATGATCCTGAAGGCCAAACGAGTGCCTGTTGGAAACCACCCGGTGATCAAAAGACTCATTTCCTTCAGAAATGTAAGTCATTTCCATTGCTGCACAATTTTTAGGCTACCCGTTCAGAGGCAAAAAAAACCGCAAATCTTGGCACTAATGCCAGCACAAGCAAGTCACATCTGTTGTAGATTGAAACACTGTTACAGGGCGTAGAGGTTAAGGCAGATATGAAGCAAGGTACTATAGCCAGCTCATGGTCTAGGCAATCAGAAATGGTTGCAAGAGGGGTGTGCAAATAGAAATTTCGAATATAAAAATGATAGCCTATTCAAGAATTCACTATTCTAGATTGTCTCGCGTTGAATTCTGTTTGCATATAAGGGATGACAGCACTTATTTGAGTCTAGAGGCAGAAAGACTGGTGCAAGTGGTGGCTGTTCTGGGTGAGTCTGCAGCGGAGGAGCTACATTTGCTGTGCAGATGTACTAGTTGCCAATGAAACACATGTAGTAGCTAACTTCTGCTCAATAATTTCCAGTCGTTCAATAAGGTTGCTTTGTCTTTATTCCAACTATGGATTTGTTTTCTCTATTCAAGCATTTGCACTTCTCATGGACAATCTCACCACGCTTCTATGCCTTTAAAACAACTTACAGTGCTGTAGTTAACTTTTCTCCTTCAACGAACACAGAACTTTACGTACATCTGTTGACAAGCTGTTCCTAGGTTTCATTACTGTCATTGTTATTGTTTGACAAATATGGTCACTTTTCAGTCGTTTCTCATTTGCAAGAGACTCAGTTGACGTCAGTTGACCAAACATCCAGTTCTGAATGGCATTATGAGTATTAAATGATGCGGGCAGCTTGCTTTTTTAAACCCGACAGACCCCACACACGCTTTATATTTCGCTTTATTTAGAAATTGGAAAGTATGCATTAATTTGGAAATTTGCTATTCAAACAGAGGTGCAACAGCTGCGCCAATTGCGCCATTTTGATACAATTTCGTATTCTTGCGCTGAGCTGCGCCAAAACCATGATATATGTTGAAATTGTGCCACGCGGTGCCAGAATGCCCGACCAGCCGCGAAATTTCTCGGTTACGCTACTTTTAGCGGGAAACACAGGCCACGTTGGCAACGTGCAGCTTGGACATTGCCATCCAATCCAGTCCGATCCAGTAGCGCAGACGAGATCCAAACATGCCCAGACGAGACGTTGGTGTGTTTGGTGGTGGGCGCCAAAGAATATTTTTGCTGCTGGTTGCAGTGTGGCATGTTGTATATGCAGTAAAATCTTGCGGAGACAGGGAGTGCGCATTGCTTGCAGTAACGAAAGCAGTTCGCCATTGCCGTGTTGACTCGACAAGATCCTCGCCGTATCCGCGCACACGGTCATGAGTGGAGCAGGTACGAATACTCCACTGGAAACTGGCTTGTACGGTACAGCAAGCGACCCGGCACTGAAGGCGTGAGCTTTGTAGGCGACGCAATGCACAAAACTAGCAAGGGTTCGGTTCCACGCGGCAACAGGCACTGCGTTGTAATGAAGCCGATTTTCGCTGTACACTGCCTTTCGAAACACCAAAAGATTGTCAAACAGTCGCTGCATGTTTCAACTACCGCCGGAACGTCGCGACACATCGTCAGAAAAAAAACGGAAGGGAAGCACTCGCAAAGAAATGCATGTGTAGCTTTCCACATGGTTGGCGGAAAAAGTTGCTTGCAGTGCACTGCCGGGGCGCAATCGAGGTCGTTGTTCGGAGCGTATGTTCAATATCGCCGGGCGCGGCCTAGGTCAACCGTGCACGGCGAAACTGAACGCGCGCTCTGAACAACGATCTCTGATTGCGCCCCTGCCCTCACCTACGCTGCTAATGTGAATTACCGTATCATCATCAGCCTGTATTTATGTCCATGGCAGGACAAAGGCCTCTCCCTGCGATCTCCAATTACCCCTCTCGTATTATCGTATATTACCGTATATAATTAATTACCGTATATACTCGCGTATATGCCCAGCGTACTAGCTGGGCAGGCCATGTAATGCGTAGGATGGATAACCGGTGGACCATTAGAGTTAAAGAATGGATACCAAGAGAAGGGAAGCGCAATCGAGGACGGCGGAAAACTATAGGTGGGGCGATGAAGTTAGGAAATTTGCAGGCGCAAGTTGGAATCAGCTAGCACAAGACAGGGGTAATTGGAGATCACAGGGGGATGCCTTCGTCCTGCAGTGGACATAAATATAGGCTGATGATGATGATGATACTCGCGTAATGAACAATCCTTTTTTCTCCAGAAATCCAATGCAAAGTTGGGGGGTGCGTTTATTATGCGGGGTAAATTTTGTCATTTTATGAGTAAGCGTTCTTTGTGAAACTGCTGAACTGCCCCAAATTTTGAATTTAGTGCTCCAAAACTTTTTTTTTCCGTAACCTGCTCCAAATTTGGATTTTCCTGCTTCAAAAATTGCTCCAAATCCTATTTTGATTGTTGCACCACTGCAAACACTACTAGCTGCAAGCTTTAGCGGTGTTCAATTCAATTCTGGGGTTTTACATGCCACAACCGTGACCTGATTATAATACACACTCTTTGGATTGACTTGGGATTAATTTTGACCACCTGTGTTTCTTTAATGTGCACCTAAATCTAAGTCCACTAGCATTTTTTTGCATTTCGCCTCCATCAAAATGCGGTTGCTGTGGCAGGAATCGTACCCCTAACCTTGAGCTCAGCAGTGCAGCAACATGGTGGCTGAGCTACCACGCCGGTTGCTATAGGGTTTTCGCTTCTTTATCGAGTTGCATGCCATTGAGGCCAAGGCTTTGTTTCTATGTGCTTTGTCATTTTGGGAGCATATAACTTAGTGTTGCACCTGAAACATTTTTTTACTTTGCACATGCAAGGTGTTGCTGCCTGCATGCTTACAAATCAGAGTTGCTGATACGTTTGCTTTTGCAGCTTCTGAAGCAACTGGAGCCAGTGGATAAACGATTGGCCAATGAAGTAAACATATTGCTGGACAAGTTGTCAAAGGGCGAAGACATTGTGCCATTGACTGCATCATCAACGAAACCACAACAGAAGCCTAAGCTAAGGTACACATAGTGTTTCTTCTGTGAATTTGTGTAAATATAAAATGAAAGTGTCGCCAGTCATGAGCCTGGCCACGTAACCTGTTATTAGCAGGAGGCTATTATTCAAGTTGCAAAAGGGTCTCAGTGTGTCCGCCCTCTTATTGGTCATTCCATCTATCCTCGCAAAATGCTATTGGTCAAAAGAAACTATTTTTATTTTGTCTTTGGGTATGGTTTGTCTTTTTTGTGAGCCAGGTATTCTGACTGCTGCACCATGGTAGTTCCATGGAAGCGATAGAACAGCAGGAACTCGTTACGTTGCCCAACGCATGTGTAATGAGTCAATTAGATGCAACACTTTACACATTGTTTGTGGAGGGCTATATAGTCTGGCACTGCAAGCATTGGAACACCGCCAGAATGAAAGGGAAAATTATCATTTACCCGAGAGTAGGCCAAAGCTACGAAAGAAACCCAGAATGGCTGACATGTATGTGCAGCTTTCCTTTGAAGCTTCGTGCTGTTCTCGAGTGAAAGACAATATTTCCTTTCATGAAACTTCCTCCACCCTGCATATTTCTGCAGAACTGATTTAGAACACTGTGTGCGACAGTAAAAAGGTTAGTTTTGTTGTGTTTGTGTGTGTGTGTAGCCAGATTCCTCGTGAGATGAACAATAAACCTGAAAGACTGAGCAATTCTACACATTGTAATGTAGTGCCAACACATTGTATGACATTAAAGCATTGTGAAGTGCCTGTGTAAACACAATTATCAGATGAAACTGAGGTTCCCCTAGGCTATCACCATTACATCCCAATCACTGTCTAAATCTCACTAGTGTTTATTTTGTTTGTGTATGTCTTCTGGTTTGATTTATAGCTTTTATATGCTTGAATCACTATCTTTATTATTGCTTTTAGGATTACTCAACAGATGCAACCTGATACATCTGGCAGCAAAAAGGAAACTTCCAAGGGAAGCCTGGCAAAACAGGTAAGCCATTGTTTTTACAACAAATAGCTGGTAACATACTTTCACCAAGTTCACTTTTTGGTCTGCATCCATGCTTAAAAGAGATCAAGAGAACAAAAAGTAGAATGAAGTGGGAAAGCGGATAGCACATGTACATGGCGCACATTGGTGCACATGTCAGCATGAGCAGAGACAGACTAAGAGACTTCGGAAGGCGTGTTTACACAAGTAGACACCTGTGACAGACATATCTTATGTTGGGGCTAAATTAAAATAAATAAAATGCGCCTGCCTGTGTAATTTGTACATTAATAACATTTATGGACAAAAAGTAAGAGATTTGAAAGAAAGAACCTAAACTGCATGATAAGTAGGTTTAGCCCAGGCCATGTGCTCTCTACCATGATGGTGCAGTGTCACGTAATTCATGTAATCCGACGCCAGTGCTTTCGTTTAACTTATGCCTGTACTCCATCTCATACATAGTAGGCAATGCTGCGGAAGCTGCACGAGTAATGCAGCCATGAAAGTCTCACTCCGTGCTTTCTGCAGTGCAGTTCCTAATCTGCAACGTTTTCTACGAAATAGCTACTACTTCGTATAATACAACTTGTGGACGCAAGTTTACGTCAAATAACATATTACTTGTACATGATTGTGCTCCTAGTAGGCAACGTACTATGTATTGCTCACGAGCACAAGTGATACGCTGGGGCTGCTAGTCGCAAAAACATGTTACGCCGCTCATTTGGTGCTAAATAGATCTAGATCTCCGATGCCTTGCATTGAATAAATGCATCATATTTTGCGACGTAAAAGTACGGGACATGTTACATCTAATTGCATGCCACTTTGTGGGTTCTTGGTGTCTCACAGGAGACCAACCACCGCGGGTTCGAGCTTAGCGAGCCACAGGGCCGCGTCAGCCGTCGCCTCCAGCACCGCTCGCGCGCAAGCTCAGAGGCCGCAAGGGGCTACCGAGCGACGCACGCAAAAACACAGTAAAGCCCTGAGTTGACGGAAACCGTTTACTGAAACCGTCGGCACCAGCACTGCACAAACGCCCGCACGGAGGGGAGCCAAAGGGGTCCCGCACCAGGGCGAAAATACAATAACAGGCGCCTATAGCACGTCGCGGCGAGAGCACAGGCTCAAGCTGGGACACGCCGTTAGGAAAAGTCCCGCGGCTATGCTACTTGCTCTGGCGATAACCAATGGGTCAACTCGCGAGAGCACGGGCAATATCCTTCGGCTTAGGCTTTCGGCAAGTGCGGCTCGGCGGGGTACGACCTCGCGCGAGCACTAATGGCACCGCTCGTCGGCTTAGCGTCGGGAAAGGATCAGCATAAAGTACGCGCTCCCCGCACGGGCAAAGGCACCGGGCAAAGGCATCCGCATAAAAATCTGAATAAGACTGTGAGCTCCATTAAATTTGATAAAGGGGGTCCGAAGGTCAGTCACTTCCCCCCTTAAAATAAATAAAATGCGCCTGCCCGTGTAATTTGTACATTAATCATTTATGGCAAAAAGGAGAGAGGAAAGCATGATAAGTACCGTGCGCTGGTTTCCCGGAGAGAAGCCACGCTCTCTACCGAGCAGTGCCATGTAATCCAACCGGCCGCAGTAGCTTTCGACGTCAGCCTATACTCCATCTCCGCCTGCTGCAGAAGCTGCACCAGCCAAGTCTCACTCCGTGCTTTCTGCAGTGCAGTTCCTAATCTGCAACGTTTTCTACGGCGTATATACAACTTGTGGACGCCAAGCGTCAAATAACATATTACTTGTACATGATTGTGCGAGGCAATGTACCATGGCTCACGAGCACGACGCTGGGGCTGCTAGCGCGCGCCACTCATGCATCTAGATCTCCGGCCTTGCATTGAATAAACGCATCATATTTTGCGACGTAAAAGTACGGGACGTGTTACATCTAATTGCATGCCACTTACAGTAAAACGTCATTAATTCAACATTTTTAATTCGTATTCATCCTTTGGTCCCGGCAGGCGTATGCATTATTTAATGGCATCAAACTCTTGTGGATTTGGATGTACAGTGTAGACCGCTTATAACGTAAGTTGCCGGAGTCGCGAATATCTGCACTATAAGCGGTACCGCACTATAACCAAAACAACGATTTTCAAACACTGCATGTATGCAAAACATGTGGACCAATCATGGAGACACGCTTTGTACTATCGCGCGCACATCGCGATTACGTTTTCGCCAGTGAGCTGGTGAAAGCATAATCGCAATGTAGCCGGTGCTCTTCAAGCTCAACAGCTTTGCACCAAGTCAAAACGAAACAACTGTTTGCCGCAACCACTGCGGAAACAACCGTGACCGCTATCGACACGATTATGAACGCCGACTTTGCTTTACTGAAGGCACGCGCCCGACGCACGCATCGAGTCTGGACGAATTAACTACCATTCGCTGCAACAACTGCAGTCGAAACCGTGGTCGCTATCTATACGATCATCGATGGCAACTACGCAGTTTTTTAGGCACGCGGCCGACACCCGTACCGAGTAAAAACGAAACTACTATTCGCCACAACCGCTGCAGAGAAAACCGCGGCCGCTATCGACGCGATCGTGGATATGACGACTACGCAGTTACGAAAGCCCGGGGCCGACGCGGTGTTATGCGCTGTGGTAAATGCAAGAATACAGGCTTTAAAGACACAAATAGGCTCGAAGCGTCCCGGCGTTTCTGTCATTCACATACGATTTCAACTGATGGCTGTGGCGATGCGGACTCCGCTGCTTCGTTTCGGTTGGACGCTAGCGCCGTTCTTGCTCTTTTGCGTCACACATTTGCGGCGCTCCTCACTCACCGAACTCTGAAAGTAGTCCGTATTAACCGATGTGCGGCCAAATAAGTCCGAATGAACGAGTTTGATTGCATTGAATAATGCATACGCCAGCCCGCTCGCTGCCGCCCTTGTCGGCGAGATTTTCCCGCGGAAGCCTCATTATAACCGGTATTCGTCTCACGCGGTTGCACTGTAAGTGGTATGCGTATACATGGAGTTCTGTGGGACGGTAAACGGGAGTCGAAAAAGGCCGCGTTGTAGCCAGTTCCGCACTATAAACGGTTACATAATGAGTGGCCTATACTGTATGTGGCCGCACACCGGGGAAAATAGTTTTTTTTTTTTTTTCTGTGGGTTACGGCAGATTTTCTTTCTGAAATAACTACTGCACTCAATATTTATGTAATACATAAACAAAAAGCAGAATGAATGCACTTTTCACACATAAATGTTTTATTAAAGTGATGTATGTCATAAAAAAGATATAAATTGCCAAAATGAAGATTGTGGGATAAAATTGAACAAAGTGTGTAAAGACATGCTTGTATCTACTAAGAAAAACAAATAATATGAACATATGAGATATACAAAATGTATTTCCGTCTAATAGGCACTATCCCCCCCCCCCCCAAAAAAAAAATCAAAATTTTTCGTTGAACAGGTATTCCGCTACAAAAATTTAACTGCAAGCACTACAGTTGGGCGTGCCAAGCTGCGGCCGCCGATGTTCCGGGCTGGGCTGGTTTGCGTCATTGCTTTCAGACTCAAAGTCCGACGAAAAGTCAGCGTCCTCGACTCGCTGCTATTTGATGCATCTGTCGGATCAGCCGCAGAGGCAACGGAATCATAATATCTGCGATCTCCCGAAGCACTTGCACCGTTTACGGAGCCAGACATTTTTGTGTTCTGCTTTGACGATCGCGAAACTTTGGAGCGCATTCAAAAATCACCGCCTCGCGGGGAAAAAACAAACTGCTTAGAAAACTAAAATATAGTTTTCCTTCACGTCCGATAGCGCAGTACGTATGTCCGTGAGCGGTGCGGAAGGTCTCTAAAGCGGCATTTCAAGTCATCGATAGCAGGCAGTGTTGTACGGAACGGCGTTCCTGGAACTAGTTCCTTTTGAGAGGAACGGAGGAACGCCACCGTTTCATTAAGGATTGGTGGAACGGTAACGGTAACTCATTAGGTTTACGAAGGAACGGCAGAGGGAACGGCGTTCCTTCTGTAAACATTCCACGGCATTGGACAGACGCACGCACATACGCAGCAGATCATGCATGGCGGATGGGCGACCGCGTGAGGTGCAAAGAATTCTCGCTTGCCTGTCACGTGACTATGGGAAATTTTTTTCGAGAGGTCTTTGTAATATTGTTTTAATGGCTAGGCTTTAAGATGATCACGTGGTGCCCCCCCCCCATAGTTTCTTTCTTCAATGTCGGCCTGTCGCAGAGTGCCATATGTGTTGCACTTGTAATAGACGAGCACCAAAGTTGCAGTTAGACATGTCTGGAGTGTGTCTGTCCGGTGCTCCCTGAAAAAATTTGTCTAGGAGCGTTTCTTTGGATTCTTTTACTGGAACGAGCACCAAGTGACTACTCTTGTTTATTGCACAGCAACTTCCGGTTAGGGACCGACTTCCGGTTCGTTTAGAGGTGGGACGAAATTAAAAATAAATCATAAAAAATAAAAACAGGTAGATATCGATGGTTCTACTTATGGTTGATGATAGATATGACATCAGAGCACAGGTTTAGTACGCTAAATAGCTAATCAAGTGTCAGGAGTAATTAGAAACAAAGAAGTACAATTGCCGTACACCGAAGCACACAACTGTACACTTTTGATACCCGTCACACTTAAACCACGGTTAACCGCTAGTTACTAATAAACATAAAAAGGAGCCAATTAAAGCTACACACCACTTGGCACAGAGTGAACGCCTACCTAACACAGCGGAGGGGTGACGTCACTCCCTCCTCTTCTCCAGGCTGTAACAAGCGCTGGAGCAGGCGTACCTGCTCCAGCGCTTGTTACATGCGCTCAAGTCAGCGGCGGAGGGCGCGTAAGGTGCGCTTCGTGCGCCGTCCGATAGGGGGCTACGCGTGGAGCCCTCCTTCGCTCCCTAGCCCGCTCCCCTGTGCGTGGCGGTTTCCCGCCAGTTCCGTTCGCTCGCTCCTCCGAGTTTGGTTTCCCGCCCTATGCGAGGGTACAACGCCGAGGTGCGAGTGCCACTAGCAGACACCTAAGTCAAGGATTAGGGTCGTTTGTCTTTTATCTCCAGATAATATGCTGCCGGCGATGTTCAAATTCATATAGTACACGTAGTTCGATGCGAGTTTTAAATTGTTCACTTTATTTCGCCTCAGGATTATCCGACACTATTTTAATTAAGAAGATTGAATGTAATGTTAATGTAACGACACGTTCCAATGTTCGAAGTGTAACTGGAACGCGTTCCTTTCGCATTAAAGGAACTTGCAACGGGAACTCGTTTCAATATTGGGAAGGAACGAGGAACGAGCTTTCGTTCTTGTTTTAGAGGAATGTGTACAACACTGATAGCGGGCTAACAATTCTCAGTGGGCGCGGTACAGGAGTTAATTCAGACAACCCTCAGGGCGCAGCAGGCGCAAAGCTCCGCAAATGCGCAAAGCCAAAAAAGAAGTGGCCGTAGCAACCAATTGAAATGAAGCGGTGGGGTCTGCATCGCCATAGTCCTCGGTGGAAAGTGTACAGGGTCGATGGAAACACCGAGAGCCTTGTGTCTCTTTGTGCATTTATACACTTACATATGACACCATCTTGGCCACGCGTGCCTTCAGAACTCCGTGGTAACGTCGATAACGACCGCAGTTTCGACCCAGTGGTTGCCTTGAGCAGTAGTTCCGTTTCGACTCGGTGCAGTGCGTGCGCAATGTCTGTGATTCTGTGCAAAATCCCAGCTAGGCTTGTGAACTTAATCAATAAATGAAGGCGGATTGAAGTAGGAAGCATTTATTTGTTTTCTCCATACCCATGATAATATGACATTCGGTTAATTCGGCCGCGTTTTTCGCCCCCGTGACACTCGAAAGGTCTTGCTGTACCTATTTACAGTCAGCAACCTATTTTTTGGACACCTTCTTTTTCAGGCATGCTGATAATTCAAACACCTTTGCAGCACCGCTACATACCACAAAGAGCTCATGTATTATAAGGACGCCTAAAATTTTGTACGTTGAAACTCTTCGCTGTCCAATTTTTCAGGCTTTCTGCCATGACCACAGGTTCAAAACTGCATTAATCAAAGCCAGCACTGCCATCATTTTGATTATCTCACACTCTTGAACCAGAGCTCTCGCATGCCGACCCACTGGCAGCCCTAGTAGTCGTTCTTTGCTGTCTTTAAGCCTAGCTGCTTCGATGTTGGCTACCAAGCTACCTGCTGTTCGGTGCAGTGTTTTCCATTTTAAAAATTTGTCACTGTCGGCAATTCCGCCGAATCCACCTTTGTCATTCTTGCCGATTGCTTTGAAGCGCAGAAAGTGCAGCAAGGTTCTAAAGACCGTTGCATAATGCCAGTTACCCAAAGTCAGCTTCATCACAAAACAGTGGTGTTACGCGGTCAATCATACACAATGTATTTTTATAAAGCATATCAGGAGTAAAAGGAGGCCGCTGTCAAGGGGCATAGTATTTGTTCCTTAATTATACACGCGTGCACCTACCATCTCCCACAAGCACCGAGGTACATAAGTTGCACTGGCAAGCCTTTTAGAGCTGTTTCAGATGTGGCTGTGGTGATTTGAGCTCTTGAAGGCTGTAGAAGGTATTCATTCGTTTTTTTTTTTTTTTTTCATTCTCTTTTGCGTTTTTGCAGGCTTTAGGGAGCATGAAAAATCAGACATTGAATGTATCTTTCTAGCACATGTGATGCACTACTTCTTGGTCACAGATGCGAACAGTTAGAGAAGTCCCTCTAGCCTTCATAGTGTCACCTTCTATGTATGAAACGGGGTGTAGTGTTTACTAAGCCTTGATAGCAGAGCAGGAATACTCTATAGTTTGTTAAGGCTCCAACTGCTTCCAATTGTCAACATGTGTTCTAGCGCTTATTCCCTTCATAGTCAAATTTTCCTATGTAGTCCGATGCAAGTGATTTTTTTTCTTTAACAGGAGAAGAAGAAGGACCTGAAGCGCAAGAACACGGAGGAGGAGCAGGCCATCCTCGACATGTATGCAGAGATGCGGAAAAAGTCACGGTTTGAGGGCAGCTCTGGCAGGTACGTGCTAGAGTGTTCGCTCATTGCAACACATATGGTCAGCTACAAAAGTTTACAGTACACGGTACGGTACACTGCAACGGTGAATTTCTGCTCTAGTAAGGTATAGCAGTCATTGTGTGGTTACAAAGTCTGCTACAAGTTTAAATCTGAAATTTGAGGTTAATGTGCCAAGGCACCGTGGGAATCGAGCTTTTGCGCAAATACCGTGTCCCGTAAACTTTTGTGGCTGACTTTACAGGTCGGTGGTCACCCGTGCATTTAGGGAACTCTAAGCAGCACGATAATAATCTAAAAGAGCAATTCATCCACCTGGGGTAATATTTTGTGGCAATTTATTTTATTTTCTATTCTTTCTGCCCTATATTATTGGTTCAGACTGTGGTGTGCTGTGCTGTGCTGCTGCTACAGTCAAACCTAGATATAACGAACCTCAATTTAACGAAATCTGGGATGTAACAAACTATTTGTTTGTTTCCCTCCCTGGCTAAACACTCCATGGACCATCATTTGAGAAGTCACTAATGTAATGCACTCTGATATGGTACATTGCATGCAAGCACGTTAGCTTAAAACCATTAGACATTATACCACACTGGCATTAGACCACTCATTTCTATGATGACTGCTCTTGAATTCTGAGAATGAGTGTCGACTTATTGGGATTCACATGACATTTGATGTACTGCAGCGAGGATGAAGAGGATGAGGATGCTGTGCCCGAGACATTTGACGAGGATCAGGAACAACTCGATCAAGATGAAGAAGAAGGTGGAGATGAGAGGCGCGGCATCACATACCAGGTAAGCACAGCAAGATGTTGAATGTGGGAGTTTGGGATTCTGGGTTATACCAGTTAACTTTGTTACCTGTCCACTGCACTTGCAGTGAATAGCAGCATGAAGCTGGTCATGAAAAATACGGGATGGGGTAGTGGACTTAATTTGTTTTCTTTTGTCAACAGAAAGTTGCACCAAATTTCGAACGTATAGACTGCATATTCAGCTGGTTTTTCTGCATGATCTAAAGATTCATATGCTTGCCAGCTGGCACATTCTGTGACAGCATATGAGCAAAAATAAAGTGTAAGGAGCTTTTGCTGTTGCGTCCATAAAGTGCAATAAGCTTAGTTTATGCAGCTGTGAAGTGGAGCTTATATGCATAGCAAGCGTTCCTCAAATCATTGCTGCTTCACCTCTTCCTTGTCCAGATTGCCAAGAACAAGGGCCTGACCGCCAAGCGAAAGAAGGAGTACCGCAACCCACGTGTGAGGCACAAGATGAAATACCGCAAGGCCAAGATCAGCAGGAAGGGACAGGTGAGTTTATGTCCTTCTGAGCGAGATTGGGACTTAGTAAGGATGATCGCTTCGCACTTGGCTGACTGTGACTTGTAAGCAGCCATATAACTCTTGCACGTCTGATAAGAGTGCAACAGTTGCACTCTTTGGCAGTTCAGTTTTCCCAATGAAATTGGCTGGAATTCCTTAAGCTGCAACAAATTAGCGGCATCAGATTTTGTGCAAGTCTGAAACTGGTTATGAACTCCTCAAATGACTTTGGGCTTCGGGATAACAAGTTAATTACATCTAATTACCACCTTGATTCATTTTAAAATGTATGCCTTTGTGGTGAAATCGATCCTAAGAAAATTGCCTAATCATTGCATTTTCCCTATAGTAAAAAATTTTTTAATGCATTTTCTGAAAATGCCTTGTATAATGTAGTGTCTTACCGTAATTATTCGAATATAAGGTGAGGCTTTTTCCCAGAATATTTAGCCTCAAAATCGCCCCCCGCCTTATACACGAATTTTGCCGTTAGGTGTGGCTTCACGGAAGCTCGAATTACGCTGTATAGTGCGGCTTTACGGCAGCGTGCGCCGCAATGCCGTGAAGCCACACCTAAAGGCAAAAATTCACAAATATCCCGCACTCCACGTGTTGGAGCTCCCTTCCCCCATGTTTATTTCATGGTCCACATTTTGTGTTCTGGCTGTGTCAGTAATTCAGTTTTTAGGGCAATCTCTGCCAAGTCTGAATAATCCCTCGGCCACTCTATATCGCCTTATATTAGTGTGCATACTTAAGTTTTCTTTCTTGGATCCTCCTACTGGCCCCCCTCGCCTCATAATCAAATAAATAAGGTACTTCAAACTGCCCCATTTTTATGGTGGTGGTTTTTTTGGCACTTTGTTAACCTCCTTCTCCCAAGCCCAAGCTGTACTCAGCCAAAACTTTTACCATACACAACTACAGCAAACCCTCTTAGTCAAATTGTCCACTATTTATCTGAATTTCTTCAAATACAGTCTAAGATTGATTATGCAACCGGCTTTCTATGGCAGATCTGCGGACTTCCCTTTTTAGAAACAATGGTACTGTATAAAAATTTAAAGCTGGCACGAGTGCACACTCGTTTTGCTTCGTACAATGACTTGCACAGAATTGGGGAAAACCCCACAGGGGACAAGAGTGAGAGGCACCGGCACTTGGTGCTGGTTCCCCTCCCGTGTTTATGCTGCTTTATTTGCACCTTGTTATGAACTTAAAGTTAGGCACTTGGAAGTGATCAAGGCTGCACATTTCCAATAAATTTATTGTCTCTAGTGCAATAAAGCAATCTGTATTGTTTTGGAGGCATAGTGTAAAATTGCTACATGGTGTATGCCAGTCTGCATCCTTGAAGAAGCTTTGACGGGGCCTTGAAAGTCCTTGAATAGTCCCTAAAATCTGTGCTAACTCTGTGTAAGTATTTTAATTTTATTGCTTTTTTTTACTTTTTTCTTTTTTTAGTCCTGACAGGATTGAGACACATTTTGCGACTACTTGACAATGTGTTGTTCCAACCCATCTATCTACTTGTGCTTTAAAACACATTTTTAAAATTCATGGTCAGCCTCCCCACCAAAGTGGAGGTAATGCCCAACACTGCTCTAGCTCGCCAACTCAGGTTTCTTTAGCTGAATCATTCATCAGTGCTAAATAATGGGGATGGGCTGGAATTTCTTACAAGAGGACTGTGGTTGTCCACATTTCAATGTGTAAATGTTTAAACTTAGATGTTGTGCATAAAGAAGCCTACTTGTGTCTTGGTTGACCTCATGAGGCCAATGATAGACTAGTAAGGGTGCATGTTGCAATGAAAGGTGGACTGAGCACTTTGCTTCATCACAGGTACGAGAGGTCAGGACGGAGCTTCAGAAGTACGGCGGAGAACTGTCTGGCATCCGTGCCGGTGTGACACGCAGCATCAAAATGAAGTGAAGAGGACCTGTGATCAGCCAAATTATTTCATGTGACAAAGCCCGTTGCTTAAAAAGGTGCTTTTGGTTGGCATTTTTTTGTTGTTTCAGATGGAAAATATAAAACTTTTTCACACCAGTTCTGTTTGCATTCTCTATATGTGCCCTCCTAGTGAAAAGGTTACAGCAAAAACTGGTCATGCATCTTTACTGTAGCTCCTGTTCCATTAAGAAATCTGTGACCTCGCAGTTTTGATTCACGAACCTTGCGAGAATAAACACACTTGACAAAACTAAAAGCCATTCTGCGCTTTTTTTCTCAAGGGCTTAAAAAGCACATGTAAGGTTACCAACATCTTGTCCACCAGTGTACAGTGCAGTCCATTGTTAAGGGGAACACTGTAATGTGTGGTTCGGGGCACTTTAATGTACAGTTGTCACTTTGCCGACACTCTAGTTGCAAGTGATGGTGAAACCTACGTCAGTGCATAATGCACAGGTGTGCAGAAAGGTTCCAGTACCACCAACCACAAGTCATCCGCTGCAAAGCCAGGCAGAGGGACAAATTTTTATTGTGCACTTGCCAGGGGGACGAATTTGCACAACAGAAGCTTACTGTACTCGCAGACAACTTTCTGTGGCAATGAAAGAGAAGCTACAGTGGCAAAGCATGCACAACTAAAAGCATTCTTGGAAATTTCCATATCATCTGCGTTAGTTAAATATTGAGAAAAGAAAACGGTAAGATCTTATTTGCAACAGTAAAATAAGACAGGATACACCACCAAGTGTTAAATTTTACTTATTTTTCTGCATTTCTCTTACGCATTTGCTGTGAAACCATAGCCATGTGGAAGCTACGCTGATTCAGTATCTGCTCCAAGAAGCCAAAAGCACCATGAAACACTACCGGAATGCCTAGCACAGTAACACATGCAGAATCTGCCCCTGTAGCTTTCCCTTCATTGCCACAGAAAGCTGTCCACGAGTGCAACACTAACCCTCTTGCATATGTAAAAACATCAAGACAATGTTATCGAGTTAATTTAGACTATATATTGCCATAGCTGGGGATAGCCGACACTCTTACTGACATTGAGAGAAAAATGGAGCTGGACAGGCCATGTAATGCATAGGATGGATAACGGGTGGACCATTAGAGCTACAGAATGGATACCAAGAGAAGGAAAGCGCAGTCGAGGACGACAGAAAACTAGGTGGAAAGATGAAGTTAAGAAATTTGCAGGCACAAGTTGGAATCGGCTAGCGCGAGACAGGGGTAATTGGAGATCGCAGGGAGAGGCCTTCGTCCAACACTGGACATAAATGGTAGGCTGATGATGATGATATTGCCAAGACTGGGCCTGTACAAGAAGTCTACCCATTGGTACTCCATGGACCAGGGCCATGGGACTCTATGTAGACTCTATTTCAGACAAGTTCTCTCTGCCATAGCTGTCCAACAAGGAGGGAGCATAAATTCAGGACTCCCATTCCCTGACCCTACGATTTGCTTTTGTTGCTCCTGACCTTCCCTGTCAGCCCTGGCCAAACTTCTAAGCCAATCAGGCATGCACATTTCAATTGCCATTGGTTTCAATGGTCATTGAAAGGGAGTGCGCGACTGTAGTATAGATCTTTCTAAGGCCCTTTTAAGTTTTATATCTTAAAATTTAGCTTTATTGGCCTTCAAAAGTGTTATACCACAGTCACGCACTCACTTTCAATGACCATTGAAATGTGCATGCCTGATTAGCTTCTTTGTGTGAGCTATCAAAAGGGAGCCATTGTGGCTCGTAGATTTCAATGGTCATTAAAAGCGAGCATGTGACTGCAGTATTTCTCTCGTGTTCCCTTTAACAGTAGATCGTACTGCATATATACTACTGTGCTCTTGGATTACATACACTTGACACTGCCACCTTTCTCTAGGCCTCAATAAAAAAATTTGCTCCATCTCGCATGTTTCCAATCGTGGTGAAAAGTTGACATGTCATTGGAGTTCACAGCAATAGAGCTCCTGGTATGATAACACTAGACCGCACTGTGGCATACTACCCCGTGGTCTTAGTTAATGTGTAGCTAGTCTACTAGAGCATTTGTGTCTTTGCCAGAGGTGATTTCGTCAATGCACAATGCGCTGAACTTTGTGGCATGCCCAAGACTGGTTTAAGTCTTTTTGGGATGGCTTTCCGGGAGCTGTTGGGCCAAATGAAAAGCTATACAATGTTTAAGAAAGACTATTGCATGCAACACATGAGGCTTTCTCTGTAGCACCCTCTAACATTAGGTGCACTATTCAGTAGCTTTTCCTAGCTTTTGGTCTGCTACTTTGAAAACACTCTATTATTTCCAGAATATTTTGCCACTTGTATTTATGTACTCCAGCTTACATTTATTGTGAAGCATTCTTGTCCGAGTCAACCCACATTTTGGCATGTATCTGGCTGTTGTTGTCAGCCAATTTTGAAGATAGTGTTATCTAAAAAAGTAGCCAGTAAAAAGAAACCGTGGTTTGGATTATCACTGTATATGACTTCTGCCTGAATTAACCCTGTAATGGCCAAACACAGTTCCACAACAACGAAATTTTGAACAAATTGTTGACATTTATTTCTGGCCATGGAGAGTACATTAGTAGAAAAAAAATTTTTTCACCTATAACTTAATTACTGTACTAATTAGCATATGAATTGTTGCACTACTCATAGCTGAAAGTTCACTCCAGCAATATTAAAACGACACTATGGTCTTTGGATTAGGTTTCCCGCACTTCAATCAGCATTTTGAGGCATCGAACTCAGCGCCGGAACGCTTCGTGCCTTGTAAGCCTTTATCATTGCATTTATCACCGTGCATAACACCACTTTCGGTAGTTTCAGTTTTGCTATGGTGCGTGCGTGAGCTGCCTGCTTTCAGAACTGCAAGATCACCGTCCAGTAGCGCACGCAGGATCTCTGCAGGGGGGGGTGGAGGGGGGAAGCAAGCACTTTGCATAATGTTCAATTTCCTTGATTTAGCAAGAGGAATCCAACAGCAAATAAAATACCTAATAATTTAATGGCACCAAGGATGATGACGATGTGTATTCAGTGTTTTACTCAAAGTAATTTAAGAGTGAATGAATAAATACAAGACTGTGATAGAGTGTTTTTGTTTAAGAGGAAAATTCGACCTCAAGCCACCTCCTGAATTGTAATGGCAATGTGAACAGAGCACTGAAGGTACACGTTGGACTGGTGGGGTTGGACGCATGGGGGGGGGGTTACAACACCCGAAACCCCCCTGTCGGTGCGCCACTGTCACCGTCGATTTCGTCCGCAGCGGTTGCGGCAAACAGTAGTTTCGCTTTGACTCAGTGCAAATATGTCGAGGATGAAGCGCACCGTCTACATCACAATGGACGGACAATTTGTTGGCGACCAGCTCACTGGCTAAAAAAATTCAAGCAGCAACTCCTCTGGGAGTAGTCTAAGTATGGGTAAGCATTGTACGTGCCACTTGCTCTTCTCCACGCAGCCGGGTGTCGTTATCAGTGTTACAACACTTCATCCGGCCGGTACAAACGACAGCGCTGCGGCGGCACAGACTGGTTAGGACGGAGGCGCAAGGTGCATTAATTGATAACACAAACAAAGTACTGCAGGTGGCGGCGCCATGTGCGCCGATGATGTTCCGATCATCATAAGCCGTTATCGCTCTTTAGCTCCTTGTCTATCTGTGCCGAACCATTATGAACCGTGATCAAATAACCCCGACGGCGGCACAGACCGATCAAACGTACTCTGGCACGACCGTGTGGACCGTATCTTGAAAGCAATCTGCGAAGCGGACAGACAGTGCCGACTGCTGATAACTCCGCGCGCTGTTTTCGCCGCTTCGTTTGCATTGAAGAGCCAGGCGGCACGAAGGTAAAGTCGCTCGCTGCTGCGGGCTCTATCGTGAAAGCGATTGTCTTACGCGCAAGGGACTGACGGACGGAGGGACGGGCTGACGCATGGACAGTTTTCTCGTTGGGAAAGCATAGAGATGCTTACGCATTTAAATATAATGTATATGTGCGCGGTAGTGAAAAGCGTGCCTCAGATGACGCGCGCCGCGGCCGCGCTGCGAAGGAAGTCGAGAGGCCTTCGCCGCTGCGAGTGCCTAATTAGATACGAGATGACAAGAATTGCAGTTTCCGCACTGCTTTTGTGCCAAATAGAAACAGGATTTGCCAATTCATTCAGTAAATAAAAACGGGTTGACGTAGTAGGCATTTGTCTGTTATTTTCTTTATACCCGCGATAATTCGACATTCGGTTAATTCAAATTAGGCCATTTTTTTTTTTCGGTCCCGTGAAATCCGCTTTAACGAGGTTTTAGAGTACGTAAAGTAGAGTCGGCACTAATTCTAAGACCTCTTGTGATGAAAGGTTATAAGTCTCCCCGTGCGATATGCACTGAACAATCATTCTTTCTCGTCATGCCTTGGTTACCGTGGTTGCGATGCTGTCTTGTCTTGGCTCATGACGATTGCACCCAGTTTGCACCACGTGCATTGCACGTCGCCATCAAAGTAGCCTGTCCACCACCACCGTTGGCCCCAAACATGTTGCACGCTACGCCTAGCATCTTTACTAGGGGGTAAGGTTCCTATGGCACTTGCTGAAGCTTAGCAGGGTTCCCTGGGACCAACATGCTCGAGAACCCCTGCTCTAAGGTTTGAGGTCAAACCTTTAATAGTGCAAAGGCCCGCTCGAGTGCAGTCTCACTCTGCTCAAGTTGCCCCCAATGCGCCCTAGAGGCCCAGTGCCACTGGATATGTGCCATTGGGCATGTGCAGTTAAACCTCGATATAACGAAGTTGATAATATCGACAATTTGATTTGTTATATCGAATTTTTGTTACATAGAAATTCGACCTTTCATGCAAATAAGTAAAGTCGCCGCGATGCATTTTTCTTACATGGAAGGCAAATTATCCGAATTATTGGGAAATCGGAAAAGCAAACTTGAATGAGAAATTCATTTTGTTCAATTTGAGAGTCAGCGACGAAAGATATGGTTTCATGCCGTGTCGACAATATCTTCACATCGGAGGTACGAAGGCCAGACACGCTTTCGAGTCCACTTCGTCCCCTTGGCTGATAGTCGCCTGCAGTGGCATGCCGCTATGAAAAGCGTCGGCAGCGGGGAGAAAATGCTTCGTCTGCCTCTCGCTTCAACGCATCTCCATAACTCGATATTATGTAAAACCCTGTACTAAATGCGCAGGAAGACAACACACATGATAACACGCCATCTCGGCACGCCCATACTTTGCACACGTGGCAGTTAACCTCTAAAACAGGGCGTGCGGGCTGCGTATGCGCTCAGCCACTCTAGAAAGGGAGACGTGCGCCTACCTGCCCCTTACTACCCCCCACAACTCTCCTTGCATGCACTTATAGTCTCGCGTTTCTCCCCTCTTTCTACTTGCTCACGCTGGAACACGGCGCTGTTTAGGCTACCATCCTTCTCGGCTCACCCTCGCACGCTTTCACTCGCACCCAAAGCATACAGCGCACGGGGCGCGATAGTATCTTATCGGAATTGGACTTAATACGGAACGTGACGCTGCTCCGCTTTGGCGGTCGCTCTTGGTTTCCATTTATTGTCTCTGTATTCCTTTGCAGTGGCAGTGAAATTTCGTTACATTGAGGTTATAAATACATGGTGTGCTATGGACAAGAAGTTCTAAAAAGTTTAGTACTTCGTTATATTGAGGTTTAACTGAATATAACCGTATCTTCTGGACTATAGCGCCCAAACTATACAAGTATAAAAATTAATTATTTTATTTTTAAAGATCAGAAGCATGCTTGAAGAAAACAAGTTCACATTGCGCCTACAAATTTTGCTATGCTAACAGTGAAATAAGCAGCGCAATGATCGTTGCTGCGCAGAAGAAATATTTCCAGTCCATTTGGCAGCTCTTGCTATGCAAGCAAATGCTGCTCGCAGTGTGTAAAGTGGCTGCTCTTGAGTGCTTCGACTTGCGAGCACATGCGCGAAACCTTGTTGCAAGATGTGCTATGCATTTATATGCAACTTCATAGATATACAAAACACAGCTGAACAGTTGCGACGGCACCTAAAAGACTTACAGCCTTCATGGCATCGTTCAAGGTCAGTGTCATCAAGTGCAAGCAAGAACCAAGGTCCAATCTAGCAGTGGCAAAAGAATTTGATGATTTGATTTTGATGGGTTTAAGGATTGACTACTTCGAATACATTCTACTAATACTGACTGACTACTTTACTGGCTCACAATAAGATATTTCTTCACTGCACACTGGTCTGTCCCTGCCAACTATACAGCGGGTGAAACTATCTAAAATTTTTAGACCCAAATTGGCCCCTACGGATTACACACCGGGTGCGAACTATAGTCCAATAAATATGGTTTATTTATATACAGGGTGTCCCAGCTATCGCGCAGCAAGATTTAAAAAAGGAAGAACGCCCTTACGCGAAGCAAACCTAGTGTGGATTGTTTCCAGTACAGTGAAGTAGCCACCAGTATTTTTTTCGTTACTGATATTTAATTAATTGTAATTAATTATCTAACTCGAGAAGTACTGTTCTAATTATCAAAGTGTCAATGAGAAAGTTGCAGAGCAACATGAAAAACTTACGATACAGCTTTCTGTTGCTCAATACGTGCTACATAAAAGCGTTTTTCCGAGCATGAAAGAAGCCTGCGAATACACGCAAAGTGCCTCGAGCGGCCAGTCGTGCGGCAATTCTGCGTGTAGTCGCGGGGTTCTTTCACACTAGGAAAAACACATTTATGTAGCACGTATTGAGCAACAGAAAGCTGTATCGGGAGTTTTTCATGTTGCTCTACAACTTTCTTATTGAGCAATATTAAAACTCCAATTTAATTAAATTATTAAATCTCAGTAACGAAAAAATTACTGGAGGCTACTCCACTGCACTGGAAACAATACGCACTAGGTTGGCTTTGCGTAACGCCGTTCCTTTTTAAATCGTGCTGCGTGATAGCTGGGACACCCTGTATATGTATAGAGACAGACAGATGCACAGGAGACACACATTGCAAGATCAATAACTGTTTGCTGCAGAACACTTAATATGATTAACAAAAACCCTTCCCTACCAAACCAAGCATGTTTCGCATTACATAGATGTCAACTGGTGTTAAGTATGTAGTTAGCGGCACTTGGGAAGCGCTTGTCATACTCTGGTTTTGGGGCTCATCACCTGCTACAAGTGCAACCCACGATGCCTGTGAAGGTGCACGCACCTGGCATGTCCACTGTCGTACGCATGCAAAGTGTGCACAGAAATACACTACAAATAAGGTATTGCTGGAAATATTGACATGATAGGCCTATCCAGCATTGCATTTGAACACTGGACAATTGGCAAACTTCTGTAAGCAGGCTTTCCGACATACCTTGCCATTACCAAGATGGCTGCAATTTCGTATGCTTTCCTTAGCTTCATGTAGTTGCATTCCTGCTAATAACACGGTTACAGATGAGACACTCGTTTTGAAAGCTTTGGCAGTACAGAGGGCAGCAGGAATGCTGTCATCAGTTCACATCTTGACATCTTAGTTGTGATTCTAACTTAAGATCAGCCATCATTGGATCAGACGAGGTGCATAGAGAAGCACACTTGTAGGTTTTGCATATCCAATCGACACATCTTGCTGCCGATTGCATTGCCGCTTGCGCACAAATGCAGAGCCATTGCGCATTGGGGCACCTATAAGCAGAAGCCATTGTAGTAGCCACTTTACTGTTTGTGCACTTGATGCAATAATTACGACACAGGACCAGATGAAAAAAATGTGGTTGATCCCTCTTATATAGGAATCGGTATAGAACACTGAAAGTGAAACGTGTCTTCACAGAAGTAGTGTAATGTTTATTGCACATTGATATATAATGTCTATTGGTGTTTTGTGGCTAAAGCGCCCTTAGGCGTTGATGCACCCACGCTGACGCCTGGTGGCACGTCTCCTCCATCACGACTACCAACGTCGATGACCATGAGCAACCGTCGTGCATATGGAAGCTGCACTACGCTGCACACGCTAGCACAACGCGAAAGACGAAGCACGTAACTGACACACTAATACAACGCGCAAGACAAAGCACGTAACTGAATCGTCACCGAGTCAAATCAGCGCGTACAGCGCGTCGTAATTGCAGCCTCCGCGATCAACTTCAGAAACATTTTCAGAGCTGATTGCGGAGGCCACGCTCCGCTGTGCTGAGTACGGTGAACGCCACCTAGTTGGTAGTGCTTCTTGATGCCAGCGTCCCTTCGAATGCTGGCATCGAGGCGTCGTTGTGCTGAGACCACCGAAGCGTTCACTGTCGGTGCGCGTTAGTGTCATAATGCAGTACTTCTCTTTTCTGCTCGTAGGCGGCGGCACCGCCCCGAGCAAGAGCGCGGGTACACGGAGGAGTGTTAGATATATAAGGCGCGTCTGTGTAGCTCTCTGCAAATGCGTTTGTGGCGCAATGGGTTAAACGCTCGGCGATCTATTGTCGCGGACCGAGAGGTCGTGGGTTCGATTTCCAAATTTTGCATGTTTGTGGAACTTTTTCTTCTGGTTTCTTTCTTTGTATTATGTTCTATGACGTATTTCCGTGACGGAAATACGTCAGTGAAGTCTTGGTGGACCCCGGCATAAAACACTTTCGTGTTAAAAAGAAAGCATTTATTTACAATCGCTGCTTAAGAGTCACAACAATGGTAGCACCGAAGAAGCTCTAAAGGACCAATGTCGCCGCAGTTTTATTTTCGTCTGCAGCACCTTCATGCATAAAATATATTAAAATAACTCTCGTGCATCTGGCTCTACAACAATAACTTATTTTGGCTTTATCCTACGTACCTTATCTCAGCAGGAGGAAAATACCTTTGTTCAAGGACTATTAACACATGTAACATCCTTCTACACAACAATCACGAATGCCTACATTTTGTTACTATGATACAACAAATGACGGTGGTCTATGTACCAGCTGAATTCTCACCATACGGGCGAGACAAGATGTTATGTGTGCATGCTTTTTATTACATGTGTGCGCGATTGGGGAGGTAAGTTAGTTGTGCCCACACAAAAATATTTCTTTAAATATACTATGATCACAGCTAACAGCATTCGTTGAAAAGAATGTCCCGTCCATTTCTGTTCCTCCAAGCACTTCAGTCGTCTTCATCGCTGTCACTGAAGTGGGCTGTGTACTTCCTCTCCTCGTAGGTGTCTCTTGCATAATTTATTAGTTGCACAACCTGCAGAACCAACACACACACACACGCAGCAGTCAGAGCTCTGCAAATAAAACTGCTCAATACTGCATCACCTTTAGCGGGCAATCAACTGATTTGTCGGGATGAGTGCTTTGTTTCCAAAGAAATTTCGCCTTTTTCAAACTGCTGCTTTGATTTATTGATTTATTGGGTTTAACATCTCAAAGCAACTCTCTGGCTATGAGAGACGCTGTAGTGGAGGGCTCCAGATTTATTTATTAATTTTGACCCCTGGGGGTTCTCTAACGTGTACCTAAATCTAAGTACACAAGTGTTTTTGCATTTCACCCCCATTGAAATGCGACCATTGAAGCTGGGAACCAAACCCGCAACCTCAAGTTTAGCAATGGAACGCCATAGCCACTAAGCAGCCACAGCAGGTAAATTGCTGTTTGAACTATATGCACTGCAAGTGAACTTCTTTTAACAGAGACAGCACTCTATAAAGAACACAGTAAACCACCACCAGATAACTATCATAAACAGTTACGTATTGTCTTTGGCTTTGGAATTAGAGTAGCATATTGTTAACATGTTCTTGGCTGAAATAATTTTTTTTTTTCAGCAGTACCTTTATTGCACTCGTTCAGATTGCACTTAAATCCTCTCTTTTTTTCTCTCTGAAATGTATAAAAAACTTTTGAATGCATATTTAGGCCAAGAGGCATTAACAGTGGGAAATTTCATCACAACATTGCAGTTGCAGAAATCTTGAAGGCAAAATGCGAGTGAGAGGAGCAGTAGAGGTTCACTAGTTGCACAACTGGTAGAACACACATGCAGAAAGTACTGATATTGAGTTGCTAGCTAGTTCCAGGGATTGAGAGGCTCAAAATATTATTTGATAACAATGGTACTCATCAGTATTATACTTAAACCTAGCACACTGCTGCCAGCATCTCTCTCTCTCTTGCATTGATGCATATTTAATTGAGTGGTCGATGCAAATTGAGGACAAACTAAGTGGTTTCTTTGAGTAGAGTAGCTCATATGTAAACATTTGCAGATAAGCTAGATTTATTATTATTTGTATGATGCGTATGATCGATTGCACACATTGCTGGTGGCACCAAAGACAAGGATTTTGACAGATATGTGCCCTATAAACTTAAGTTAAAGCTGCTTGTTTAAGAGCAAACCATAGAGGCATTTCCAAGTTCCAGCACAGGCACAGCAAGCTAGCTGGAGTAACGAGCGAAAAATGCAAGGAAACGGCCATTGTGTACTCCAATGCATTTTGTAGCAAACTTTAGCATATGTACCAGTGTGTTTTGATAAGAGCAGAAAGAACACAATACAGAAAATCTTCCCACGGCACATCACGGCTTGGGAAAGTGATATTGGTGAAAAGGCAGTTTAATGTGGGAAGCAACCCACAAACGGCTTTAACCTTAATTGGTGTTGATTGCACTGCACATGATGCTGTGCATGTGCGCTGATTGTGCCTGGCTGCGGTCATGTGCACTGTGTCTCACTCTATTTTCGTCTTACTTTTTTATCTATCTACATCACCCTCCCCCACCTCCAGTGTAGGGTAGTAAATCAGATTTTCTGTTCTACCTTCGTGCTATTCATTTTTTATTCTTTGGTTTTTCTTCCTCTCTCTTACGCCAGCTAAAAACTTTATCTTCGTCCACTTGCACTTCGCAGCATGCAAGGCGAGGTTAGAGCCAGTTAAAGGTCCTGCAAGACAGAGGATTACAGGAAAATGGAGGCTTAAGGTGAATCACAGTGGTCAGGCAAGGAAATCTACTGGTTACCTTTTAGACTAAGGAACAAGACAAGCATCCTCATTGAAATGTTAGCTCCAGTGACATTCCTTGTTCGACCAATGAGATTCACTTCAAGACCAACTAGCACAATTCACTGCCTTTCTCAACCCAGAATGGAGCAGCTGCCGGGCACTATGCCAACCTACCTACAGGCAGTTCAGCCGTGGCGTTAATCAACCCACCTTTCGCGCTGTGGTCTCACTCTCACAGCCAACACGAAGAGATCCATGGTTCAGGTCCAAGCTGGCCGAGAGCCGCTGGTTCTCGGGTCTTAGCAGGAACTCCACGTAGAAGGGCGGCTGCGGCTGGGGCCCCAGGTTGGAAGGGAACCAGCGGCAGTAGCTGAGGCTACTGTAGTGCACTACGTGTACGATGGTCTCAGCATGAGCACCCTCACGCTTAATGATGAAGGCACGCTCGGTCGATATGAGCACTCGCAGGCCGTCAGGGCGATTCTCTAACTGCTCCATGGCTACGAATCTGCACAAACACGTAACAACACAGTGGTGCTTACTTCTTCTGAAGCATGAACTAGCTATGCATTCTCTCATGCTGTGGTAGCTTCTATACAGATCATCAACCATCTTTACATATTCATGACCTAGAGTTTTCACCAGCGAACACAGCTTTCAAGGAAATGCAGCAGTGAAGAGGCACATACTAGCAGAAAATGCCTACAAAGTCCAGTCGCAAGTTCAACTGATCACCAGGCATGTGTGGCAAACACCCAATCTATTTTTCTAATTCATTTTGTTGTTTAGTACCAGCAATTCCAAACACTATGCATCTGAACTGGAGTTTCAGATGCATAAAACAGAAACCAGCAAGAAACAATGCAAAAGCTAAGTGCAGCCCTGTACTTTGACTAAAGCATTTGCATCTCATTGGTGCAGGGTCCCTCTTTTCGAGACTGCACTTAGAAGAGAAGCACTCTTCTTCAAGACTGAAGAGAAGGTTTCATTTTGTCCAAAAGGTGATGACTCTTGGCAAATAGAAGGGCCCTCTGACAGGCAATGTATACACTCAAACTGCTGGCACTGTGGTGGGCATTGGCTCTAGTGCAACTTGTACTGTTGCAATTGCACAGGAGCCGTTCTTCCGAAATACAGGTGGAGCTTTTCTCAAGTATGTGGCAGGCAAAAAGGACTTGAATGAGTGTCCCAGAACTGCCACTCTGCATCGACTACTACTGAAACACACCGCAGCAACTTTCACACTACTGTCATGAGCAGTTGGTGACACTTATGGAGGCCAGTGAAAGATGAACTTCAAAAAGCAAAGCTGTCTATTTGAACCAACTAGTGTCAGACAGATTTGTGACAAGCTGGTAAGGGTGACAGCAGTGAGCACAGTCGAGAGTTTAATAATGCAACTAATAATCATCCCGTGAATTTATGTGCTATGCGTTACAGGTCAACCGGCAGTCACCACAGCAATTAAAGAATACAGTAGAACCCTGTTGATATGTTTTTCAAGGGACCGCAAAAAAAAAATGTAACAGCCGGGAAAACTTAACTGTGAGGAAGGCCACAAATTGCCACAGCTATGTCAGAAACAGTTGTGAATGGCTGCCAGTACAGTTATTAGATGTCTCGACGCTCGTACCGTGACCGGGCGACCGCCAAGCGACCGAGCACCATCTTCGGTGCATGTGCATGTGTATAATTAAAGGAACATGAACAAAGCTTCACGACAGTGGCCCCTTTCAACTCTTAATATGCTTGACCATAATATTTTACATATGCTTCACTGCAGAACACGGTTACATTGTGGCAAAACCGACTTGAGAGAAGTAGCGATTATGCTACATATATATATTAGGCTCCAAAATAAATGTAACGCTAGACTCGGTGGATCTGCCCCAGTGTGCGTAGTTCCCGGTAGGCTTTAATTGATGCACACTTTGCTTCGGGTGCTTTGCCAACTGCTCTATGCACATGTGCAGCGCCTGGCTTGTGCAACTTCAGCGCTTATGCAAAGTGTGCTCGCTTACTGCAAACTTTGGTCGCTTACTGCAACTTTGGTAGCTTACTGCAAATTTGCAGTAAGCAAATTTGCAGTAAATTTGCAGTAAATTTGCAGTGCTTCGCCAACTGCTCTATGCACATGTGCAGCACCTGGCTGGCGCAACTTTAGGCGCTTATTGCAAAGTGTGGTCGCTTACTGCAAACTTTGGTCGCTTACTGCAACTCTGGTCGCTTACTGCAACTCTCGTAGCTTACTGCAAACTTTAATCGCTTACTGCAAGCTTCGGGTGATTATTGCAAACTTTGGTCGATTGTTGCAACGTGCCGGTCGCTTGTTGAAATGCACTGGTCACTTGTTGAAATGCACCGGTCACTTGTTACAACATACAAGCTGGCTGCACTGCTAAATTTAAGTGGCTGCTACTTTCAAACGCAATGTAAGATGCAGGAACATTACAGATTGGCGACATATCAAGGGGGAACATAATACATGGAAGCCAATGGGAGTTAGGTTGGGATGCGACGTAGCAGCTAGGAAAACGCAGCACTGAGGAACATATGAAAGGGGTTCCACTGTATATACTTACATTTGATAACAATGAGCCTATCACACTAGGAGCTACAACATGAGCACATCTTGTGCTAGGGCTGGAACTAAGAATTGAAACTAAACCAGACAGCAGCAAACTTACTGCACACTGCACTTATCTGCAACACCTTAAGCTACTTTGTGCTTAAGCATGCGCTATGCTCCGCACCAACAACTGATCCCCCCCTTCCGTGTTGCAGTGTATAGACCAGGGCATACGCTCACAAAACTACTCTGCAACTGTCGCTTACTATTGGTCATTGCTGCAGTGATAGTGCTGTAATCATGCCAATCACCATCATGAGTGATAAGCACCTGAATGGTAACTGGTGATGAAGCACTCTTACATAAAAAAAAAGTTTTGTGAGTACAGGTCTTGGTCACTTTAACCATAGAAGAAAAAAAAACTCCTGCTCTTTTCTGGTGCGAAGAGCCAGTGAAGTCACAATGTTTACAATACTTCTGCACGCTCATGCAGCACCCTATTTTATTAAAGCCACCTGTCACTGAAAATTTGAACTACGTCTAACAATGTCACTAGCTTCCACAAAAACTGCACGCTTTTTCTAATTGTTAGTGCACTTTCAAGGTAATGATCTGAATCAGGTTTGGTTTAATGGCTAGTTGCCTGCTTCTAAGCTAACGTACTATATGTGATGCTTGCAGTTCAAAGAATGTTCCACATCCAGCGCCTTGGACTGAGTGTCACTGGCTAGCACTCCCAGCATTATGCTTCTCCACACACACACAGATACCAAAGTAAGTGGAAGGGAGTATGGTCGCCTGGGTAGCTCAATAGGTAAAACACCACATGCGTAATGCAAAAGATGTGGGTTCAGCTCTTAAAGGTGGCAAGTTATTTTTTCATCCACTTTCATTGTCATCTGATTATTCCGATGTTTCAATTAACCACAGCAATAATTGATCGTATGCTTTCTCTGGCTTCATTGTTCATTTCTTCATAAGGTTGTTATTAACAAAAAAATTGAGCCCCTCGAATCCCCTTATTCTTCTTGTTGCTCTTTGCACCACAAATTTCCATCATGAAAGAAGCACCACTTACAGATCTCCACCGGCATCGGTCAAGTTGCAGAGGAATTGCTGCCCGAGCGCTTGAGTGGTCGAGTAGCAGGGAAGCAGGCCGCCTGGTCCCGAGCAGAGACGAGGCGCCCGGCAGCGCCGTGGGTGCACGTGCGATAGGGGTTTGCTAGTGTCACGCACGATGCTGGCAGCCTCCGTCACCAGGTCCAGGAATCCAGCAGCTGGCATAGCCACTGTCCCAATCAGGCCCTTGCCCAAGCCCGTGAGCAGGCCCTGGACGCCCTCGTTGATGGCCCCCTGGTACGAATGCTTCGCGATGCTGGTGAAGCCTCCAACCACTCCGCTGCCCAGCCGACGCAGGCCCGTCACTAGGTGGCCTTCGCTCGAGCTTTCGGGGGCTGCAGTGCTGCGGCTGCGCTGCTCCAGCTGTCGCCCAGGGTTAGCGACCGTGGTCAGGCTCTCGGACAGTGAACCAGCCATCTGGAAAGAATGTTTGTGACAAGTCTGGCCACACACAGCTATTCAGAGCATAGAGGCGAGGGATTTGTTAGGTATAGAATTACGTGCGTGGCCATGTGGCAGAGTGAACGTGACACCATCATAAGAGCTGAGGTTCAACCGATTCTTTACTTCTGTCTGCCTTCCAAACCAGAGTGCGAGTGCTGGAAGCAGCAGTGAACTGCTTCGGCGTAGCTGAGAGTGACAATATGATGCATGCCACTAGAAGAGTGCTGGGTTAGCTTAAAGGGACACTGAAGAGAAACAATATCAGTTTTAGCTGGTCAAGTAGTCTAATGAAATTCTGCCCGCATTTATTTAACTGAAAGATGTTATAATTAGCGGAGGAAATAACACCGAACTGCCCTCTCTTAGATTACCAAGAGCTTCCTAGCCGAGTTTATTATTTGTGTGCACAACACAGTCCCTCCCTTTTGATAAATCCTCTGAGCAGGCACTTGCAAAATTTGATATCTTGGGGAGCTGGTGCAGGAACACGAACGTGCTATTATATACATTCATATATTTACACTATACTACCATTGCTTCGAGGGCATTATGTAGGGGGCAAGTAACAAAAAATTGTGCCACTGCAACACTCATCCCACTAACATAGAACACAAAAGCATACCAACATACTTACAACATAAAGCAATGCAATTGAACCTCAATATAATAAACACGGTCATAAAACATAATTGAATATAGCAAAGCAAATCTTTTAGATTTGCTTTGCTATGTTCAATTACGTTTCTTGTCCATATGAGCATGTAATGTTTATATGTTTATAACGAATATCGCTTATAACGAAGCTATTTTTATGTCAGATACGACCGGTATTTAAGGTTCTACTGTACTTTATTAAATAGTACATTCTAACATGTCTTCTTTTTTCTTTTTTTTTGCAGCCAAAAAGTCAAACTAAATGTCATTATTTATGGTTACAGTAAGCCATTCTTTCATGCATACAATCTACACTTAAAATACAGCCTTCTGAAAAGAAAAAAAAAACTGCAAGCACAACTTGTGCAAACAGCCGCGTACAACAAATATCTCAAATCTTTATAAACACTAACTGGCACTACTGCTGGAACAAAGCAAAGCTCCAGCAATCTAACTGCTCGGTACGTTAAGTGGTTATCATTTTCTCTGCTGCTCTAGATGAAGCAGGGTATAGATTCACAGCTACATAATTATCTTTTCTTTAGGCGTGGCTTTACAAAAACAAGGCACACTGCCAAGAAGCCACAGCCGAAAGAACAATTTGTGCATTAACCTGCACTTACACAACTTATTCTGTTACTTTGGCATCAACAAATAATGTCCTAAATTCTCCCCACTACAGAGTATATATTCAAGTAGCTAGAAATTCTTATTCGAATATTTGCACACCACTACCAAGGAGAGACATGGACATCGTTGTTACCGTGGTGCCATCAACCAGAGAGCTCACCTTGGCAGTGGAGTTGGAGAGGCCATGGGTGACCCCCTTCAAGAGGCAAGCGGCATTTCCATCCTTCATAAAGTCAGACCAGCCCGTGCAGACATCATTGATGAGCCCCACTGGGTCACCCAGGAAGTCCACAGCACCCAGAATCTTTGCAGCGTGGCTCTGAAACTCCTGAGAAGGCAGACAGTGAAAATTACGTCAAGTTTCAATGAGCATGAATATTACAAAAAAAAAAAAAAAAACTGCACAGCTCCATACATTCATGTGCATTAAGTGCAAGGTTTACCTCCAATACAAACTGCTTTCCAAGCTTGGCAAGATGTGAAATGACATTCATTTCACATTTCACTTTCAAGAAAGAAAAGAAGAGAGAAAAAAAAAGTTACTGGGAAAAAAATATACTTTTCAGGTGCGAACCAACTGCATCTGTTGAAAATTTCAACACATTCCATGCGTTTTCAGCATTCTTAGAAATATACAGAAACAGAACATAATTTTTTATTTTAATTCTGGTAAACTTCGTTGCACACCCAAATGTGAACTTCATGTTCCTATCTCTGAAAGATGTTGCACGCAGATGAGCAAAACTGACCTGCACCTAACACAAAAAAGTTAATTGAAAAATACCCTGCTATTTCAGAAACTGGCCATACATGAATCATTCCTCTCAAAAACAAGGTGAGAAAAGAACCTGCTAGATGGCAACATGCTGATGCCTGTCTGGCATACGAACCTGAAGAAATATTCAGGGTCATTAGGGAAGAAAGACGATCCTGTCATTCAAAGGGAATTTTTCAGCTGTTGGTATATCAAAGCTCTTTAACTTAAATATACTTATAGCAGGTATATAGTATGTTTCTTTTTCGCAAAAGATTATGCACTGATGCACATAACAATAACAGAAAATAATTTTGTGCGCCGCACATGTAAATCTGTGTTACTAAATGCAAACTGAAATTAGCTGCAAGCATTATTCACTGCTCTTGCAAGAATTGCTATGTGTGTTCAGCAAAAATGTTTGTATGATTACCTCTAAACTGAAAGGCTATATTTTTATGATAAAGTCACTTTTAAGACGAGGGCGCCTCTTGATTGTTTTAATTTCAGAAAACTGTTTTGGCTAGGTTCATTCCAATTTTATAATGCTAGAACTTTTGCTTAGGAAATTTCTGGAGGGAAAATATCAGTTTTGCCCGAACAACAAAGCACAGATTGCGACATCAAATTATTAGACAGCTATATGAAGTAAGGATAGTAGCTTTATCAGCTGTATAAACTTGTAAACATTTGCTTATACTAACTAAATTAACAAGCATGATGTCACGCGCGCAAAGGCAAACATGAACACGTTGAACGGCGAACATTGGCTGTCAGAATGCTGACGTGAGGAAGAGCAGCAGCAGCAACGGGCGAATTGCCCTTTGTGCTGCTTCTCGCTATATCGTGAACTAAGCGGTGAGAACACAGCACACATGAAGCCATCAGCCCTCATCACAACTAGACTTTGTACCCATCGCAGACTACTTTCAAGATAGAGTCTGCGTGCCCCCGCTCAGTCGCAGCACCATATGCAGCCGCAGCCGGAGTAGAGGCCACAGGTCCGATTCCAGTCTAGAGAATCCGCACTTCGATGGGGGTGAAACACAAAAACCACTGCGTGCTTAGATTTAGGTGTGCATTACAAAACCCCAGACGGTCAAAAATAATCTAGACTCTCATGGGTTCTCAAAGTGGGTTCCACGGAACCTACGGGTTCCGCGAGCCACTGATAAATTTTCCCTGGTCCCGCTCTCGACAAGTGTCTAAAACGGCGAACACGAGGTGCGCTTGATCCAAACAACCTCCATTACCCATGCCCGAGTCTCAAAAAGCACATCACAGTGCGTAACAGCAACGCGCGAACTGCGCAATAAATACGCAAGCAGCTTGTAGCCACCCAACCTCTGAGAACGGGCAACGCGCCTAAGCTTTCGCACTTGAATCTCGGAGGCCGTAACTTACCACCATGCGCCTTTCTCCTATTTGTAGATAGGGTAGGTGCCTATAGCGTGCGCACTGACCTATACGTTGGAGGAAAAATTAAAAAAAAAAAAATGCGGAGCACCGCAAATGCGCGCCACAGAAGAGCAAGAACGGCGTAGCGTCCAACCGAAATGAAGCGGCGCAGTCCGCATCACCGTGGTCCTCAGCGGCAATCCTACACGGCACATGACTGATAGCAACGCCGAAGCACTTAGTGCCTAATTGTGCCTTTAAAGCCTTTATTCTTGCGTTTATCGCCGCGCGTAACACCGCGTTGGCGGCTAGCCGCGTGCCTCCGTAAGTGCGTAGTCGCTATCTCTGATCGCGTCGATAACCACCGCAGTTTCGTACACAGCGGTTGCGGCAAATAGTAGTTTCGTTTTCACTCGATGCGCGCGTCAGCTGCGTGCCTTCACAACTGCGTAGTCGCCTCCCATGTAAGCGTCGATAGCGACCGCAGTTTCGTCCGCACTTCTTGCAGCGAAAGGTAGTTTCGTTTTCACTCGATGCGTCTGTCAGCCGCCTGCCTTCTGAACCGTAAAGTGGCCGTCCATGATCGCGTCGATAGCGGCCGCAGTTTCGTCCACACTTCTTGCAGCGAACGGTAGTTTCGTTTTGACTTGGTGCGTGCGTCAGCCGCCTGCCTTCTGAACCGCAAGGTCGCCGTCCATGATCGTGTCGACATATAGCGGCCGCGGTTTCGTCGACAGCGGTTGCGGCAAGCAGTAGTTTCGCTTTTACTCAGTGCAAAGCTGTCGAAGATAAAAAGCACCGGCTACATCGCGATCGACGGACAATTTGTTGGCGAGCAGCTGAGTGGCGAAAAAATAATCGGGATGTGCGCCCGTTGGTGCAAAGCGCGTCTCAGATAAAAATGCGAGCCGCGAAGGATGTCGCGAGGCCTTCGCCGCTGCTAGCGCTAATCAGTCATGAGATGAAGAGAATTTCAGCTTCCGCACTGGTCTTGTGCTAAATAGAAACAAGATTTGACGATGCATTGAGTAAATAAAAGCGTGTTGACGTAGTGCAGCATTTGTTTGTTTTCTTGATACCCTCGATAATTCGGTTAAATCGGGGGGGGGTTCCATGGCACTTTATGGAGCGTAGCAGGGTTCCCTGGGATGAACGTACCTGAGAACCCCTGATCTAGAGCCCTCCACTACAGCATCTCCCATAGACCCAGTGTTGCTTTGGGATATTAAAATCAATCAATCAATCAATCAATCAATCAAGAATTGTTAAAGGTCCCTTTGAGACCACACAGCCAACACCAGGCTCATAACCAATTTCTGCAGACACGCTCTTCATAGCTTGTAATACAGACCTAAAATTATCATGAAGGTATGACGGTTCTAAGAAGGTGAAAAGACATGAGCACAAGTAGGAGGAGGACACAAGAATGCTGGACTTAATTACTACAACTAAGCTTTAATTCAAAGAAAAACCCACCGACTGCTGCCGTGAATGCGCAAGAAAAAACTAACAAAAGAAAAAGAAAAAAATTAAATGGCAACGCACATGTGCTCAGCGTGGTAACTTTAGCATCCGGTTAAAAATTCTCTCAAAATCAAAACTAAAAGGCTTACAACAAAAACCAATCAACGAAAAAACATCAATAAGTGAATGCCATCTATTGCAGAACATCACAGTCACGCGCGTTTCCGTTTTGTCAGTAGCGTAGACACGCGAGAGATTCACCCCGTTTTCCTGATGAGCGTGCGTATGCGTGAGTTGCAAGTGAAAAATGTGAGGACTGCGCCTAGAAACTATGGATGTGAAAATGTTTCTGGCTATTTTTCCTTAGCCAAGCTGCACTACGCAGCCGCGGATAAATACTCCGGAATAAGCACTTCCTCCGTTCGTTTTTCATGGCGTAGGGGACACAGCGCCGCGCTTGTGATTTGGAGATCAGTAGTTTAAATGACTGTTCGAACTTGTTTTTTTTAGCCTGCATTAATATATAATTAATTTTCCCCTTTCACTTCTGCAGCAGTTCTTTACCTATGCTTCAAAACCAGGCCTGACACGGCCTGCCAAGGGGAGTGAAGCAAGTGAAGCTAGGGATGAACGGAATGAAACGTGCACTCCTCCATAGTACCTAGGCGCAGTCTCCAGATTTCTCTCTCGCAACTCACACATGGGCACAAGCACTGGGCAAAGGTGGCACAGCTCTTGCATGTCTGCGCCGTTGACAAAGTCGAAACACACCACAGTCAGAGAGATAAGCAGTCACATTTCTATAATATATAAGAAACAACAACACAAAGGTAAAAATTTGTGATTACTTAAAGAATGCTACTGCCAAACAAGGTTAGGGTTTTGTTTACAGTGTCATCACTCATGCAAATGTGTTATATGTCAGAAAATACAAAGGGCAATTCAGATACATACCCCTCTGTAATGTTCAACCACATTGTTGACTAGAAATTCGAGAGATTCAAATGGGTGCGACTTCACGAAAGAATCTGCAACAATGTAAAATGACAGAAAAATGTCACACGTTATGCTCGCAGTGCAATGCATAAGCTAGCTGTTTACACAACAGCCAGCGTGAAAGTATTCATGAATTAAGCATATGAGACAGTCTTCTTGTGTTCGTGTTTGTACATCTGCCTTTCAGTGACTTCAACCCCTGACAACTTACTGAATTTTCAGTCATTCTAACTAAATGGTCTACAAACATTATTGCGGTGGCACGTTTTTGTTCTAACAAATTTTAAAGAAAGATTTACTGCTTATTGCTCCTTTGTTACCACTCAAACCTTTTCATTACATTTTTTTGTCTGCACTGTTCAATAAAACATTTGGACTCATTGTTTTTCTGGTTCACCTGGGCATTTATTGCCAACAGCTCACTTCTTCAATGGTGAGATGCACTTTTTCGTACACAGAGCAGGCAAGCTAAGATGCCACATGCTTTACTGGACAATAAGGACAAAAAAAAAAAAAAAAGTGCAATCGTGTTGCAAAACTTGAGTGAAAAACAAAGCAGCACTATATCTTCTGTTAAAATCAATATACAGTCGACTTCCGTTATTTCGACCTCGACGGGACCGAAAAAATTGATTGAATTATCTGGCAGGTCGACTTAAACAACAAGCAGCAGAAAAAAACGCCATACCCATCGCTGAATCATTTGGCAGTATTTGCCCGATTCTAACATTTGCCCAACTCCTATGCGTCCAATGCAGAAAACTGACATAGAGATAACATTAAAGCTCCTAAACAAAGTAGAAATCCAATGCGCGCCGGATTTTTTATCATGAAAAATGGCCAACAATCTAATATGTGTTGCACCAGGGTGACCAGTTTCCTAAAGTTAGCACAAGACATCAGCATTGTGTTATGCAATAAAGCATACAAATGCGCTCGGTCTTGGTTTTGTGTCTGCAAGCAGTTTTCCATGCAGGCAATTTTTGTCCTGATTTTCGTGAAAAAATAAATAAATAAAAGCCACGTTTTAGAATTGTGTAAATACATTAATCAGACAATGTGAGCTTCGATTATTGCTGAAAAATCTGTCTAGGGCAAGCCGGAAATAGGCGTTTTCAATTGGAGTTCAACACATTCACTGTCCCCTAAGCTCCACCGAAACAGATGTTGCCACTAAAAAGGGTTGTTGCCACTAAAGGGGTTGTTGCATTTGGGGTCACCATAGGGGTCAGGCACATGCGTGCTGACTGGTCAAGTTAGAATTATCCAGCGAAGGTCAATTTTATGATTGAAATAATGAAAGTTTGCGCCCACAAAAATGCATGAGCGTCGGCCGGGACCTTCATTCAGAATTGAATTAACCGAAAAATCAAGTAAACCAGGGTCGAATTAATGGAAGTCTACTGTAATAAAACTCAGGTCACTGTGTGTAATGCAGAGATGAAGCAGTAAGTCACTTCAAATAAACTGCATCACAGACAGAACCTACTTGCACTTAATTATGCATCACCAACCGTAGGCCTACGGCAACACAAGTGCTTCAATCACTCAATATGCATGGCTTTGAAAAATTGACAGCACATGAAAATTTGTATTGTAAGGCAACGCCCGGTACGAAGGCAGAGCCCTTGTATTTCAACGCAGCCGCGCGAGTCAGCCAGCGAGCACCAACCCGACAAATGATGATGATGATTATGAGGATGGGTTTATACAGATGAAGACAACGTTGAACTACACAGTTAGCACTCACAGTACTAACAATGTGACATATGCTTTGCTATTACCATACTACCAACTAAACTTGAACAACAATAAATAGATAAACAAATAAAGAAGTGAACACATTTACTTTCCTTTTTTAACATTTTTCTCACAGAAAACAAAATTTACTTTTCTCACCCTACTCCACACGCCAACTTACTCTCCTCCCACACGAGAGTGGAAGAGAGTGAGCTACATAAACTTTGCTGAAGAAAGCAGGTGTTGACCTGACAAAGACAAGAAACCTTTTTGACATGTTAGCTCCAGTGACATCCCTTGAAATGATAAATTGATTATTGCAGTTACAAGCCACACCTTCTGAATAAGATTTTTTTTAGCGTTCTGGAGCAGTTTATCAAATAACAATCATAGTTGACGAGACATCATTTTGCAAAACAACTCATTACTGCGTGCTACTAAAGTAGCACAATACATGATTCATTCGTGTCGCAACCAACCCTGTTTTCTATTCTTTTCTTTCTTTCCTTTTTTTTTCATTTTTTTAGTGCATTTTTTATTGATTGTGAGCTGCAGAATAAGTAGCCTTAGGTGCAGAAGAGTTATGGTAAAACCTCGACGATACTGTCACGGTGAGCCCGACGAGTGATATGAATTGTGACTAAGTTCCAGCTTTTAAGCTGAGAGTTAGCTGAAACTTGCCAAGTTCGACGGCAACGTCCTCGAAACGCATGAGACTCCATCCGACTCTCTTCTTGATGGCATCCAACTCGGGGGGACGATGACTCAAGGTGAGCACGCTGAGCTTGACTTGGTCCAGCCTCAGTTTCAGGGTGTTGAAGTAGAAGCGCCTGGCATTGGCTGACGCTGCTGCGTGTGCTCTAGATGCCAAGTTAAGAAAACCTCTATTAGTACTATTTTGCGCTCTCTTTGTCAGCAAACCACATACATTTAAACCTGTGCTGTAGACAGAAAATAAACTTGCAGCATAGATTCCCAAGTACACAACACATCACTAAGAGCTCATTCCTGTTCAAACCCAGAACCAAACTATCTTATCAACAGCGACATGTGGCAGCCTACTTAGCCTCGTTCAATCCAAAAATAAAAGCTCATGTAGTAAGCAGTAATGATTTACTATTTATGAAATAAATAACGTCTCCAACCAAAAGCTGGAACATATAAATCTCAACATTTTGGGGTCGACTTGGAGGCCGACGTGGTCAGCTAAACGACGAATGGCGACTGTTGAACACAAAATTAACTCCATAATTAACTTTCCCAAATGAGACAGGTAATCCTGTCAAAATATTCAGCTTCAAGTAATGATTTATGTTATGATTATGATTATACTATTAGGAAATTATAGCGAGGCCAGCATACCTCTGCAGTTGATTGTCAATGAAAATTTCATCCCCGAAATCATCCACAAGGTGGTGCAGGAACTGGACAATCTTCAGCATCAGTAATTCCTCCAAGGCCAACGTAATGTTCTTCATGTGCATTATGAAATGCTGCAAAGAAATAATGCATGCACATCTCAGTTTTTCTACAGAAAGCATAGAACTCTAGTGCACGGTCTTGTTTCTTGAACAACTTATACACTACATTCTGTGGTAGCAGCTATAAATTGATGAATGGGTGAAGAGACACTCGCTTAGTAACCTGGCAATCTATAAACTTATCATACTGTCGCAAAAAAGGAAGAGCATGGTTTTCTCAAGTTCACCCGTAACAATATTCCTCTCGCACATAACTAGGGGTGTGCAAATACCGAACAGCATATTTCGAATCAAATATTGAATCAAATAAAAAAAACACTATCAAATTGAATATTGAATACCAGAAAATTTATTCCAAATTTTTATGCTCACAAATTTTGTGCAAGAAACACGGTGCTGCACATGCTCAAGAGACTACTCACATTACACAACAAAAATGTAGCTTAGGTATCTAGGAATTGAGATGTATAGTAGGGAACGGCAAATTAGTATGCGAGCACTGATAACAACTCAGTTCGTATATGAAGGTCTGGAAAATATTGTTTATTGATAGAATTTCAGTAGAAAACAATCAAGTGCTTTTTTTTCTCACTGAAGCTTAAGAAAGTTGTTCTAAATACCAATGAGGTTTTCAGTTTAACAGTAGGTCATACTGCTTAATGGCAATCATCTATTGCTTTCCCGTTTTCTTCCAGAAAATTAGGGTTTTTCCATCTTTATGGCAGGTGTCTTCTGTGGGTTATCAGCTCGTTAAGGCCAATCTGTGCGATGGACAAATGCGGGGAATATGCATCATGTGACGATCGGCACAGCACTGCACGAGCCGAGTGCATTCGGTGCCGATGTTAAAGAGTTCTCAAATCAGGAGGTCGACGGCAAGTTCGCACATGCTTCCGTGCTTTCCAAGCAAGCTGCTTTTGTTGTTCCCAGTCAGTGTAGCATCATTTCGATCGATCCGGTCAACTTGGTCGAACCTAATAGCGATAAAGATCGCGTGCGTCGAGATACCTACCACAGCACGGTCATTCACCGTATATACTGGATATTAGGATTTGCAAATCGAATTATTTGAACGCTCGCTATTCGATTTGAAATTGAATATTCGAGTATTGGCACATCCATACATATAATATCTTGAGCCCTGTAATTCAGCAACATTAAAGCAATGAAATGATGGTGTTGTGACCACACCTTAAAGGGACACTAAAGACAAATACTAAGCCGACAGTAGTCTGTTAATATACCATTCCAGAAACCTTGCAGCACTTATATTGTGTCAAGAAATGACTTAGTTTATGAGAAAACTGCGTGTGAAGGGCCCGCATACCTTTAGCGCAATTCAAATCGCCCGCCCCCGAGCGAGGAGTGGTGACGCTGCATACACCATCGGCGCCCTTTACTGCCGTCAGTGAGTAAAACAGCGCCCGAAAGAGGGCGCTATGGTTTTGGGCAAAACGCAAACACGCGGCCATGGAGAAGTAGAGCCAAGACAGAGCGTTGTATTCGCCACTGCAGCTGCTCTTGATCAAGTGGCATGGACCATTCGGCAATCCCGTGACATCACATGGAGGTAACATTCTCTGCTACTAGCAGTTTGTGTGAGTTTCGCGAGCTAGCAACACCAGCGCAGCACTACGTGGTAACGAAACTACTGAAACACGAAAGCGCAGCCGGCGCCGAGGGAGAAAATGAAACCTCTCAACCGCCCGCGTCGTTGTCAAGTGTAACACCAATGAGTTCTTTTTTTCTAAAAATTTAATAGAACTGGGCAAGTAGCATTTTCTTTCATCTTATAATTCAATGCAATATCTTTTTATTATGAGCGGCTGAGTACTAGTGACAGAAATATAATGAGGAGTGCCTTTGCCATCAGGCTAGTACATACTTGAATGTCCCGGGGGAGTCTCTAATCGTGTCCTGCCTTTACCTCAATTTCTGGATTACTAAAGCTCTGTTCACGATAATATTGACGCCTTAGACATTCTCGAGCACTAATCTAGCACTTTAGCTTGACTTAATATTTGACTTTAGTGTCCCTTTAAGTTAACCTCCCATCAACGTGTAGACAGATAAACGAGATCATTAGAAGTTGAAGCACTGTTCACTGCTTGATGCGAATGCCTCATTAATGATGTCAGCGGAACTGCAGTTAACACTGCCCTTAACAGAAGCCAGCACTTATGGATATCATAGCACTGTGCAGTACTACTTCCTATGTCTTCAGGACCTCGTGGCAGGTCCTTTAAAGAAATGCCTTTATACAGTCAACGTCCGTTAATTCAACCTTGATGGGACTGATGAAATTGATCGAATTATCCGGTGGGTTGAAATAAACAAGCTGAATAAAAAATGCCAAAATACACCACCAATTCATTTGGCAGTATTTGCCAGTCTAAGACGCCCCCTGAATCAAATGTGCGCCCACTTTCTGTGTGTCCAAAGTAGAAAGCTAATGTAGAAATTACATTAAAGCGCCTAAACAAAGTAGAACTCTAACGCGCACCCAATTTTTAGCAACAAAAATATACGTGTTGCACAATGGTGGCCGGTTTCCTAAAGTCAGCTTTGCTGCACTGTTATTTAAAGTCAGCTTCGCAGAAGTACACTTGTGTTAGGCGGTAAAGCATACGAATGTCGCATAGGTGTTTTGGGTTTCGTATCCAATTCCCCCCCCCCTCCCTGCCCCCCTAAAAAAGGCGGGCGTTTGAATTGAGTAAATACCATAATCAGACATTGTGAGCTATGGTTATTGCTTGAAAATCTTCCTAGGGCTGGCCGAAAATAGGCTTTTCGTCGGGTGATGACGTGTGTTTAACGTATTCACTGTCCCCTAAGCTCTGCCGAGACAGACACTGCCACTCAAGGGGGCGCTATTGGTTTCACCATATGGGTCAGGCGTGTGCATGCTTACTGGCCAAGTGCAAACTATCTGGCGAAGGTCAATTTCAGGATAGAAATAACAAAAGTTTGATCCCATAGAAATTCATGGGCGCCGGCCGGGACCTTTGGTAGGCAAAAAATCCGAAAAATCTTATTAAATGAAGTTGAATTAATGGAAGTCTACTGTATCTGTCCTGCTGGCATTGACTTTGGACTGTCTGAACCTGCTCTTATTGCTTGGGCCCTGCGCCTGTAGCTGCCATATGGTTAATCATGTTGAAAATGCCTGCTTCTCCCTTGATACCTACTTGTCTTCCCTTACATTTGGAACTCCAGAAAAAGGAGTTAACTTGCAAGTACGGTATAACTACCATGTTAACTTGAAATTTCGGAACGTGCAACTATGGAAGGGAACTTAGGGAAGCAAACTGAAATTCATAAACTTACTTTTATTTATAAATGTAACTTAAGAAGGGTATTCAAAATCACAGTGTTTAAATTGATGTTGCTGTGGTGTAACTGGCAGGTTATGTTATATACAGGTTTATCAAATTAAAAGATCCATTCTATGTCTGGCACATTATGCTAGAAGAGGTTCCCACCTGGAAGATGACCACATCTGTGTCCTTCTGGGGCAAGCGCTCAGCAGTGATGACTATGGCTGGCAGATGGCGCTGTCTGTCACGCTCGTGCAAGGGTGTCACATAGAGTGCCACGGGGCGTTCAGCCCCGTGCAGCTGATTGTCAACTTGAACATTCTCAACACTGGCATCCAGGAGCTGCGACGATGCACTCTGAATAAAGTTCACACGGATGTTCTGAAGCACTGCATAGACGAGTTCCTCACTCAGGTGGTTGATGACCGACACACCCAGGCCTCCCAACAGGTGCAGGTTAAGCTGCAATAATCACGCAAAAGCAGATGGCCACCAAAATGTAGTATTCCTCTGGCAAAGCCCACGTCATATTTGTATGGCACAGTGTAAATGATAGTTCTTTAAAAAAGTACCAACAGAACAGTTTCAATATACAATTTCTTTGCTTCAAGTAAAGTTCCTGAGCCTTTTGATAAAACCCACGAAATACTGGCAAGCTTCAGAGTGCCCTAAACAATTTACTATAATAACTTTTTTACAAACCAGTTTTGGTTTCACTTTTTAGGAGCTGCATATGTCGTGATGTCATATGACAGAACGTAGCCACGTGGGAACAGGACATCGCAATATTTTGGCACTTGCTTCAATTTGCTCAGTCATCTGCTATGCCGATACTCATTGGACTGGTCCAATGTAGCAGCATAACAGACCACTGAGAGAGCCGCAGCGAGAGCCATAATGTTGAATGTCCTGCTTCCACACGACTACAGTGATAGCCTCGTTATAACGAAAGTCGCATCTGATATAAAATGGGTTCGTTATATCCAATATTTGTTATAAGCATATATCTGTTACACAGTAACAGCGGCAAGACACTGTTTCTTGCTTACTTCATTATACCCGATAATTCGCTATATCCGTGTTCGTTATATTGAGGTTCGATTGTACCTTCTGTGCCATGACAACATGACATATATAGTAGCTCATGGGAAACAAAACCAGAACTGTTTCCTAGAAAGCTATCATAGTAAACTAGTTGGGGTGCACTGCAGCTTTCCAGTGTGTTTTCTGGGGTTTCAAGGTACAAAACCTTTATTTAACAAAAATTAAAAAATCTATAACCTCACATCAGCACTCATTTACCCTTCTAAGTGTCGTGCTTTAGTGAAGCTGTGTCACAATTTCACAACTTATCACACCGAAGAGGCCAAATGATTAATAAACATAATCATTCATTTTTGTTTAAATATTCAGATCAAGGTACCCAGAAAAACGTTAACCAACATTTTGCCAATTAAATGCCATTTGAATGTAAAGCCTACTAATCTGTTATTAGACAGAAAGTGGATTTGATGCACTTTGAAAAAAAAAAAAAAACCTTCGACACAAAGCGGACTGGTAATGCAAGAGGCGCCCCACACTTAATTAGGGTTTTACCAAATACTTCTAGCTGTGAGTTTGCTATGAAAAGTGTTTCAGTGCACACTTGCCTCAAGGTCCAAGCCAAACCTCCCATCCAGCTGCGGAGCCTGCTGGTCCTCTGATCCAGATGCTTTCTGTGCAAGAAGGCTGGCATCTGGGCTTGGGATGCTTACAGAAACCTTTTGCTGCACACAAACAATACACTCCGCCAGTCAGCACTTCCGTACTACATACCATGCTTTCGGTTTACGTACCTTTTGCATGAAGTCGGATATGCACAACACTATCGTGGGTCCCTTCGGAATGACTCGCACCAAAAGGACGCCGGAGCCAGCCACGCATCTTCTGGTTGGTGACAGCCTGCTCCAATGGCACTCCATTAGGCATGCATTCAAAGCTAACCGGTTGTGGAGGGCCCAGGACTACATCGTTTCCTAAAAATGAATAATAAAGACACTTGATATCAGTACAGTAATGAAACCAAGCACGTAACTGCTATTTTTTAGGGTCACATGTTTAATGGTTTCCAAAGATAACAGCATATCCTTGGTGAACAACTAACGGTGGTAACTTGTGTTAATTGTAGATGACAATGACTGCTGATACACTAAAGACAAACCACCAAGACATAAGGGCTGCATGTGGCGGTGTTTAGTATGCAGAATCTTAAATGCTAACTTAACATGTGCTTTTAAAAAGTACATAAAGACTCGATACAGTAGAACCTCGTTCATGCGATTCCAATTCGCACGATTTCCCAACCCAAACGTGTAGATCAAGAACACAAAAAATGACCCAATATAGTTAACACTTCTTTTTTACTAGTTAATACGATCCCAGAAAACCCGATCTTTCGGTACCGACGCTCAGTACATTGCTAAACTGCGATCGCATGATACGTTTTCCAGTCGCCAGATCCCATATGTGAGCGTGAAAAAGCGCGACGCATGCCCGATTTAAAGCAGTAGGCACTCGCCGCGAATGCTTTCCTGCAGTACTCGCCCGCTCGTGTCACGTGAAAATGCCGGCACGCACTCGGTTTCCTTTTCCGGTATTAGCAAATCTCGCGGGTTGTCGCTTGTCGTATATTAGCATTCAAAGCTATTGCCGCTAACCCTATTGCAATAAGCATCTTCACCAATCTGTTTCACAGCGCGTGAGGCGTAGTACTGTTGGAAGCATACTGCACGCTTTTAATAGGTGATAACCCTAACGGCGTTGCGGCGTTGCGTTGCGGCGTTGCGTTGCGGCGTTGCGTTGCGGTGTTGCCCGCCAGCTCAATTTTGCTTTGGTTTCCCGTTGCGGTTTTAAAACACTACGCTATAGGACAAGGACGAAGTGTGTTGCGGGCCGCTCGTACCGCAACGATTCTCGCCAAGTGGGCACGTCGAAACTTCCCCCTCCCAGATGCCCTGCCCAAAGAAACTGCTGACCCAGGCTGAAATTGAGGAGCACAAACGTAAGCTTACCGAATCCACAAAACTACCAATGCTCGTCTTGGGTCGCTTGAGTCCCACCAGTATTGTGCTCTGTTGGATCTCAAAACGGCAAGCGTATTCTTTGTGTTCATCCCGCGAAGTGACTACTTCGCTAGCTACCAAGCTACCACGTTTTTGGCACTCCAGGCAAGCGACCTTCTGAGTGACGCCCACCACCCAAACCACGAACCTAAAACCAAAGTCCCAACAGCACATTGGTGTTTCGTGCTACAACGATTTGCACAACACTTTGCATTACGTAGATTTCAACTACAGTTGAGTCTCCCTCAATTTCTGAGAGGCTTCGGATCGTATGTTTTCCCAGTTTGTACGTTTTCTCCTCGCGATTTTTCCAAAATGTAAGAGCGAGGTTCTACTGTATAAAGGATGAGAACAGAGACAAAGGAGGCTAACACTGTCAGCAAATGCTGAAAGAACAGTGCACAAATTTTGCAACACCGCATTCCAACAGGCCCAGCGATGCACTCGACTCCACTTGCAATTGGCATTGTGGCAATGCAGAAACTTCGCTAAAAGAATTAAATACAAGGTTACCGCTAAGAACAGGCACTCTTTATTTCGTGAACTTGTGTATAACTCGCTTTACTGAAGTTTTTCAGCAAGAAAGCTGAAACTAGGCATGCAGTAATAGGAGGGAGTGTAGTGAAAGAAGAATGCTGCAGCAATAGAACTACTGATTTCCATTCTTGCTCTAAGGAATGACGAAAGGCTTGTCCTCAGTGTCATACTTGCCAACCTGAAGATTCGCCAAGAGGGGGAAGGGGGGGGGGGGGGTTGAAAAAAGGAAAATTTTCTTTTTCTTTCTGAGACACAGCGACGTCAGAAACAGCTCTGAATGGCTGCCAGTACAGTACAAGACGTACTGTGACCGAGGACGGCGCATGTGTGCGTGTATAATTAAAGAACTCGTACTATGTCCCATGACAGTGGCCCCTTGCTACTCTTATATGCTTCACAGCATACTAACACCATATAGCGGTGAAGCTAACTTAAGGAAACCTGCCATTATGCAACACATAGGACTTTGCCTCACGTACCCTCTTCAGCGCAGGTATCGATTTGAATCGACCTGAGTTAGGCCTACATTGCCTACCTGCCAACCTGAAGATTCGCCAAGAGGGGGAAGGGGGGGGGGGTTGAAAAAAGGAAATTTTTTTTTTTCTTTCCGAGACACAGCGACGTCAGAAACAGCTCTGAATGGCTGCCAGTACAGTACAATTGGATGTTTTTGTGCTCGTACTGTGACCGAGGACGGCGCATTCGTGCGTGTATAATTAAAGAACTCGTACTATGTCCCATGACAGTGGCCCCTTGCTACTCTTATATGCTTCACAGCATACTAAGACCATATAGCGGTGAAGCTAACTTAAGGAAACCTGCCATTATGCAACACATAGGCCTTTGCCTCACGTACCCTCCTCAGCGCAGGTATCGATTTGAATCGACCTGAGTTAGGCCTACATTGCCTACCGTAAATACCGTAAACAATTAAACTATGAAACAAAGCCCATTCCAGCAGTTACACTTTAGTATACCATCCAACGAGTAATGGAATAAAAAAATTATGGGCATAACATTCAGAGACTGGAAGATAGCGGTATGGATGAGAAAGCAAATGGGTGTTTCTGACATTCTGGTTGAGATGACGAGAAAAATATGGAACTGGGCAAGGCCATGTAATACGTAGGGCAGATAACCCTACTGGTTATCTGCCGTAGAATTAACCATTAGAGTTACAGAATGTGTGCCAAGGGAAGGGAAGCAGCAGTCGAGGACAGCAGATGACTAAGTGGTGTAACCAAATTAGGAAATTTGCAGGCATAGGATAGAGACAGCTGCTACAAGACAGTATTAATTGGAGATTGCCGTAAGAGGGCTTCGTCCTGTACTGGAGCTAATCAGATATCTGATGACAAAACCAGCTTAAAGAAACATTAGACATTAAAGAAAAAGCCCTTCGTCTGGAAATAAAATCCTAAATGCATACAGCTTATTTATCTAGCTGTTTCTTTTTGATCTATGAACCTGCTAAAACACACCTTATGTGAGTTGTGCTTTGGCTCCCAAGCCCTTGTGGCCAAAAGAATTGTAAGAGTAATAATAATGTTCATACTAAAAACACTATTGCAAGAAAATGTGAATAATGAATGGGTGACAGACTCAACATGCATGCTCACCTCTTCGCAGGCCATGGAATCCATCACGTGGCTGCACAAACATGCCAGGTAGCTGGCAGCAAAGACGGCCGTCACTGCAGAACTGCCACGTCTGGGTCAGGCGACGCCGGCCATCAGGCTTGCGCAGCATCAGCTCTGTGTACTTCTTGGGTTCAGGACCCAGCCCAGCAATGTCAAGGACTAGCATGCGGCCAGGTTCAGCGCTGGGCCGCGGTTCGCGCGGAGTGCTCGAGCCCTCGTGCTGCAGCATCCCCGTTGAGGTCATGCGCCACAGCTGTGAACGCTTACCCAGTTCCTGCAAAGAAAGATAAAAGAAATAGGTTTCATGGCAACAGCAGTAAAAAGCACCAGGGCAGCACCGCAGTGCTTTGCACATTTAAAAGCTCAAGAGCGTAACTACAGATTCGATTGATACCTGTGAGATGCTAAGGACACCCCTGTCTTGGGCATGCAGGAAAATAAGCATATAAGCTAAGCATACGAAAATAAGCATGCGAACATAACAAATTGCTACACACACACAACATAAAAGGTATCTAAGCTACTCATTATGAGCAACAGTAGGAAAATATAGGCCCATAAATGCACTTTCACTTTGCCAGCAGTTAGTCACTCAGGTCTCTACCTAAACAGCGTGTACTAAACTTATACATTTTAATTATGAACAGTTTCAACCAGATAACTCGACCTAGAACTAAAGATAGCTGCCAAATTTGTGTAAAGAATGCAATCTTTGTAAGGCACCACTGGTAAACTGGGCTATAATAAAGGAGCGCACATTAGGCATTGTGGCCCTTTTGGCCCGAACTCTGCTTAGCTATAACTTGCAACATGATTTCGCTAGATCACATAAATGTGTTGTCCCTACCCTCATCTCTCCTTTGTATAGCATTAGCAACACACACCTTCGGCCAGACAGTATTACTGCATAAAAAGAGCAATAAATGCTCTCTTTGCATGTTTGCACTACTGTGTTATTGCCTTTGCTGCCAAGAGCATGGTCCACCACGGTCACCTTGCACATGCAATTACAGGATATCGACAGAAATAACACCGTGATCAGATTTATGCGAAAGAAATGTAAGCAGGGTGCCTCCGAGAGGCCAGCAACGGGTCTTCAGTGGATTTTGATGATCTGTCCACACCGAGCTGTGCCGAACAAGGCACGAGAAGAATAATTACACACACACACTCTACACCGCCGCGAATATGCAACCGTGCAATCCGTGTTATCATGCGGGATTGGCAGGTTGGCTTGCCAACTGTAGTCCAACCAAGCAAAACCACTGACAAAAACATGCATGGTGCCGACAGACTTTTCGGACACAGAAAGGGGACTGCACGTTGACCCGTGCTCTGCTAACCTGGCCGCCAGTCTAGCCTGCGCACGTGATCTCACGCTCAATCGCCAATAAGGTCTATGAGTGCGAACATATTGGTGGTCAGTTTCCCATAGTGGCTGGTCACCAGCCGCTCCTCCAGCCATACCGCTTGGGCCACTATGCCTAACCAGTGCCGCTTCACCAAGAGTCGCCTAACCAAATTTGCGGGTTTGTGCCAGTGGCAGTCGACATAGGCGGCAACTTTGTTCATGGCTGACATGTTTGCAGCATCGCATTGCACAGTTTATGCTCGTAACACCATGGAGTGTCCTGAAATTTTGATTAGTTGCTGTTATACATAGGTGCCATTATACACTGGTAGGTGACGGTACCGCAGGAATCATGTAGGCCAGAAATATCATGCATCTGAAAAATCAGTCGGCAACTGTATTTGACAATTTTGCTACCAGAACATATATTTTGAGGCATGTGCAAACAAAAATTTGCCTTGCTCTAACAGATGCCATGTTGAATCCCGCATTTTTGGTCTCGTTATAGCAGAAGAATATTGAAATAAACCATGACCAACCAAATTTTATATTTACTCCATTATATTCAATAATTTTATACCCGTGTTTGTTAATCGAGGTTTGACTGTATATCCTGTATGCAAAACAAGTCATGGTAGAACACAGTCGCCAGAACAAGTCAACCTAACAAACTAACACGGATGGCAGCAGCATTTGAAAGGCGTCGTCGTCAATGCCTTTCAAGACGTGCTTTATCTTCTCCTGCTCGGGCATAGATGGATTCAGGCGCTTGCACAAGTCGATGACGTCTTCTATGTAACTGGTGAAATTTTCACCTTGCTGCTGCGCACGTCCACGGAGGCGCTGTTCGGCGCGGAGCTTGCGCACGGCGGGGCGGTCGAACACGTCTGCGAAGCGTTTCTTGAACTCACTCCATGTAGCGATGTCGGACTCATGGTTGTGGTACCACAGGCTTGCGACGTCTTTGAGGTAGAACGACACATTCTGCAGTTTCGACGGGTCGTCCCACTTATTGTTGCCGCTCACCTTTTCGAATGTGGCCAGCCAATCTTCCACATCGTGGTCATCTGTGCCACTAAAGAAGGGAGGGTCGCGCAGGCGCAGCGCGCCGGTTACGACGACCTGCGGAGATTGGGCGGTGGCTTGTTGGGCGACTTCGTCAGGCATTGTCGGGGCAGGTGGTAGCGTCCGACTTCGGAGTTCCAGGTTTGCAGACCCAGCACCTCCACCACTTTGGAAGGGGGTTTATTAACACCGGACGGCAGGCGGAAGTATAGCACGACGGGCACAAAGACAGTCTCAGCCGGCGTCAGCAGCTCGCGATCTACGCTCGCACCTACAGCCAAGACAGAGTCCCACTGGTGAGTCCGTTGCTTCATCCCCACTACACGGATAATAATTTGGAAGCTTGAAATTCTATGATGTTATCACTAGTGTTCCCAGAGTTAACCCTGAGTGTTCAGTGCTATTGAAACCTTTTTCTACGGGGGGAATGGTGTCAATACTGAAATGTAAGCAGGAGCAAGAACAACAAAATCACAACAAAGTCACAAGTTTGACTACCTTCTTGTTAATGACGACGCGAGTCCCTTGAGGAACATCAAGGACCAATTCTTGACACTTGACATCTTTTGAGCCCGGTTGAACTTTCACCATAGCTCGCGGTCTGGAACAAGCAAATACAAGCGTGACATGGAGGAAGGCACAAAGCATATTGCAGCACGTGTACATTCTTGAAACCAGCATTGTCCGCTATGGCCTACGTCAAGCAAACACGTATGATAGCGTTCATGCTAGAGCCTATGACACTCATGCAATGCTGTTTTTAAGCTCAGCATTAGCAGACCACAGTGTTTATGACAGTCGTGAAACCATACACAGAAACATTTGATTGGTAAACTAGAATGAAGCGCTACGGCACAAAGAAATACAACTTACAATGTGGCAGGTACACATCCTAGGAAATGAATACTGCACTCACTCTAGGAACGTTCCTGAGAAAGCGATGTAGAAGAAGTTCTCATAGTACAGCTTTTTGCCAGCTCTGAAAATGGTCATGTCGTACGCTTCGCTCATCCCTCCCGGCGCTGTCACTGTGATGTGTGGAGGCAGAGTGGGTTCATCCCAGGCATAGGGAACTGCAAAAGTGGTTCAGAATAAAACAGTGTTACCAATCAAACAAAATCTGCTTTAAACATTGACTATTTGATTCCCTTAACATATTTACAGCAAACATCAATAATACCCAAGACACTTTCGAATTGCCTTTCTGCATGCTTTTTCCTTTATTTGGTGAGTGATGTTTCAAGCCTACACTTATATCTGATAATTCTTCACTGTAGCCAAGCAGAGTTCTTTGCTGTATACCAATATAGACTTCTAGCTTCGCAACTTTAATAATTTTGGGTATTGGACTGATTGATTTATTCTTGAGATTCAACATCCCAAAGCGATACTGATACCATGAGAGCTGCTGTATTGGATGGCTCCAGGTTAAATTTTACCATCTAGGGATGGTTAAACTGCACATAAATTTAATTACACGGGCGTTTCTCCATTTCACGCCCATCATAATGTGGCCACCTTTGGCCGAGATTCGAACTCATGACCTCGTTCTCAGGCCAGAAGAACATCACAGTCACTGAACCACCAGGGAAGGCACATTTAATAGTATTCGTTTAATGGTATTTACCGTATTTTCTCGCATATAACCCACACCAAAAAGTGAAAAAAATTGCTTAAAAAGTGGGGGTGCGGGTTATCTGCAAATATTCGCGAAGGGAGGGGGTGGGGGTTGGCTTCACAGCAACGCGTGGCCTGCCGTGCAGAGTCCGCATTGTATCGCACACATCGACGTGTGTTAAGCCAATAAGAGGCCAACACAGGTTATAGACAGATCCACATCCATAGTCTGGCCAGTGGTACAGTGGATGGCCGACAGTCTTTACGCCCTCACACCGACGGGACGCGTATGAAGGCCAGGTATTGAACTGCTGTGCCAGTGGATCGTAGATGCGTGGGGGGCAATCCCGGCCAATATGGTGTGCAAAAGCTTCAAAAAATGTGCCATAAGCAACAGCTTAGATGGTTCCGAAGACGATTACGTCTTTGAGAGCGGCGATGAAACCTCGGATGACAGCAGTGAATAGGACGACAGCACTGACAATGTTGCGGTGGTTGTTTTGAAATAAATTTGTCTTAAAAATGAAATGATGACTGCATGTCGTTGTAACTTCCTAGTCCTCATTTTTTCGGATAAGCTTGCGGGTTATACACGAGGTTATTTTTTTCTTTTACGTAGAGTTCAAAGCTAGGGGGGCACGTTATATTCAAGGGCGGGTTATACGCGCGAAAATACGGTAATAGTATTTATCATTCAATGTCTTATGGCAGGATAGTGCCAAACACTGCCTGCAAGGAGAGCTTTAAGATGATTACAGCAAATGAAGTAGGCATGCATGCTATTGGTACCTGAGGTGTGTGCCTTGACAGTGGCCCTGAGCAGCTCGTTGCTAACGTGCGTCTGGTGGAAGGTGATAGAAACTTCTGACTGATTGTCAATGCGCAGTGGTGGTGGGATCTTGGCACAGTCCATGAAGATGATGAAGAATGTTGCACCTTTCAATATCACTTCCACTCGAAGAAAGTGCGACCTGCCCAAATCATCCCTGAAATGTGCAAGCACATTAACCCCAAAGTGTAACCAAATGGCGTCAATTAAACTTAAAAAATAAAAGTAAGGTGAAATTATTCTTTCATGTGAAATTACCAGCTTGGAATGGCACATTTCTTTACACTTAGAACTCTGTTCCAAATAAACGTGAGATTATTTTTACTCCCAATTTCGCATCAAAAAAATATGCAGAGCTCAACCACCAAGTGACTTAGCACTGCAAGAAAGCCAACCTCTCGATTCTGTCTGCAGAGAACAGACATACATATGTCATGTCCATTTAGCATCAATCCTGATAACAGCATCAGTTATTAGGTATCTGCCCCCAAAAGTGTGCTATGAATTTGTCATTTGAATTAATTTGTCTTTGACAGCGTGAGAAAGAGGCTTTAGGTAAATTAAAAACGCCACCCCACTTTGATCATCATGAGCATGGAAAAAAACAGGAGCTCAGATTAAAGTAGTAAACATGAGAAAAACTGCGCCACACTCGTATAGTGAATAGGACCTGCCTCATGTGGATGTGAAAGGAGTTCAGCTCATCAATCTTGAAGCCACCAGACCACATGCAGCCAGGTATGTCCACCAGCCGCACACACAACAGGTTGTCAAGGTCCACTCGAGGCCAGTGGAACGGCAGGCTGGATTTTGGCTTTGCCAGGGAGATGTGGTGCCTGTGCTGGTGCTGGAAGGCACAGCATATAAAAAGTTACAACACATCTTGAAGAGAAGCACAGTAATTTTTTAGAAAGACATGAAAAGAATGTGCAGTATTCAAACAAACATAATGCATTACATTTAGAATCATGCACCATATAATGTGCGATTTCACCCCACCGCCAATTTTCTTTATTTTGTACTTCAAAATGCAGGAAGCCTCAGCCACATGGCCACTTAGTATTGCGGTAAAGTAAACCTATAACGGCAGGTGATGCGGGAAGACTTGCAAATAGCAGAGCACAACTATGCTTGGTGACGGGGACCAAAGGGTAGCATGGGTCCATGACAATAATTTGTGTCTACAGAAACTTAAGTGAGACTGCCTGATCTACGACCACGCTGTTTGAACACTGGTTCGCCCCATTGCCAGAACATTTCTTCCCCGTGACAGTGACAGGACGGTGAATAAGGCCTTAGCAAATGCTTGGTTAGAGGATGTGGGGAGCACACGTGCCCATGTACTCCAGCGTGCTCACATCACTGTGTTTGCACATTGCGGTCACACCGGGAGCTGTGGTAGACATGCGAGAGGGGCACTACACTTCTCTCCCAGTTCTCCCTCGTCTATCATGACGTGTGTACCCTTACCCCCCCTCCACTCCCCAGCTCGTGGGAAAGGTATCCGTATTTACATTCTCCTCGCAAAAGGTAAGAAGGCATAAAAGAGTGCCACGGCAGAAAACCCCCTCTTTCTGGCGCCCTAACCTTGAACCTGCAAGAACGCATTTACCTGCTGCAACCCGTGAGTGACCTCGCTTGCATGACTGTCACACGAAACGAGGCAAGCCTATTTAAGAGTGGACTTCCCTCTGCAAGTGCCTTATTGCCCGCAGCAATAAACATTGTTGAGTTGACTCACTCGTTGCCTTATTTGCCCGAACCCTACGTAGCTGCGATTGCATGCGCTATGGGTTGGGGAGTACGATGGAACGACTGTGTGTGGCTAGATCCAGAGCTTGCCTTCAGGCCTAGCCTCATGCAGAGTCTACCCCACAAGAAACACTGCTTTCTAAATCAATACAGAACATGAACAATACATATATTTAGTTCATTTATACACTTATCAGTTCAAATGCTTAGATTTTAATAATGATCAATAGCTGGTGCTGCAACTACAGTAGAACCTCGTTGATGCAATCCCGTCACATACGAGTCCCCGGTGCCAACGTTCGCGATCAAGAACACAACAAATGACCCAGAAGAGTTATGCTTATTTTTACCTGTTCATACGTTCCCGGAAAAAAACTATCTTTCAGCACCAATGTTTTGTAAATCGCTAAACTGCAATTGTGTGATACATTTTCCAGTGGCTAGATCCCACGTAAACAAGAAAAGGCACGAGGCGTGCGCAATCGAGAACAGTAGCCGCCCGCTGCATCAGCTTTCCCGCAATACTCGCCCGCCCATCTCACAAGAAAACACCGGCGCAAGCTCAGTTTCTTGTTAGGGTACCAGCTAATGACCACCCGGGTCGTTGTACACCCCATTTGTAGCTATCGCCAACAACCCTATTGTGATAAGCATGTTTCCCTATCTGTTTTACAGTGCGTGGGGCGTAGTGCAGTTGGAAGCATACTGCACGCTTTTGGTAGACAATAACCCAAATGAGCCGCCTGTGCCTGCTGTAGGCGGCGCAATGTGAGCGTCACGTTTAACTCCGCCGGCATCCGGCATCACGCACCAGCTCGATTTTGTTTGTTTCCTGTCGCCATCTTAAAACATTAAGCAATAATAAAACAACAAACGCGTCTCGCGCCACCGGAGCCCCACTAGCTAAATGTGCATCGGCGTCTCGTGCCTCAACGATTCGTGCAACGCTTCGCATTGCGTAGATCTGAACTACAGTTGAGTCTGTAAAATGTTTTAGTTACTTCGGATCGTTCATTTTTCCAGTTAGTACAATCATTCTTGCGTTTTCTTCCAAAATGTATGAACGAGATTCTACTGTAGAATGTTCAACTCTGCTCCTAGCTGGACAATGCAAATGTCACTGGTCATTGGTGACAAACTGGTCAAATAAACCCTTTCACATTGAATTATTGTTAATGAGAAATTCAGTACCTAATTTTAAAAAGCTGGAGGCAGTGCTAACAAATAGATGCACTCAATGTACACGATATTAAACAAACAGTTGCGATGGTTCAGGAAGGACTGCATGTGTTTCCAAATGACATGGTTTTTAAATACAACTGCGAATGTCACTTTATTTCCATTAAGAAAGTGCAACATTGTTTAGCTTCACTCACCAGCTCCTTGGTGGCAAACCTCTGGGCAATCTGAACAACAGAGCTGCTCTGATTGTCAATCAGGAACCTTGGCGAGAGCACGACATAGTTGGTACACATGTAGTTGCCACGCCCTTGTCGAATCTCCACTCCTATTGTGTACACCCTGCAACAGTTGAGTTCAGCAACTGCGTTACCTACAAAATCTCTAGAACCTGATCTTCCTTGCGCAAATTTGTACACATCAAAACAGTTTGACAGGACTGGCAGTGCACAGTTGCATTGGATTACTGCCCATGTGCAATGCAGAGAAAATGACTGCACCTTGTGGGGATGCGCGACTCTCACGCGTTCCCTGATGTTGTTTTCCCCGCATGTCTCCTGTAGTCTGGCTTCTCCGCGTGGCTAAGCCCGGCGGCGGTCGTGGTGGTTGCGGCGCATTGCGAGAGATGGCGCTAGTGTCGCGATGCTAACGCCACCGAACGGCGGGGTGACTTGGGAGAAAAAGGTCGAAGGCACTCTCTCTTGGGCTTGGGATCGGCGGCCAACACGCACGAACGCTTCGCGCGTGCACCGGCCCGCTTCGCGCGACCGTCGCACGAGGCTAAGAGCAGGGCACCGGTATGGACGAACACGGATCGTTCGAACGCTCCACCGTTCGCGTGACCGTACACGTGAACGACTAGGCGATGGTATCATAGCATGGGGTGAACATATTCGCTCGCTATCCGGTCGCGGTGAGTCGGACTTCCTTGATTTGTCGCGCGCCCATGTGAACAAATAGTTCTATTGGTAGTAATTCGGCTAGTGTGTATTAGTGTATGAAAGGTGCAATAAATGCCCTTTTGATTGTGTGCACTACTGTGTTGTCGTTCCTTTGTCCCGAGAGCATGTGTGAGACCCCACAGCCTAACGACAAACGACGGCAGCCAACTGCAAGGAAAGAAAACATCACTCTGGCTAAATTGGTAGTGTATACTATTCACAAGAATAGTATACAAAACGAGTAGTGTATACTATTGAAGTAATCTTTTCAAAGCTGCAAGGCTGGTAATTGTCCAAATGTTCTTATAGCAGCCTTTAAAGAATGCCTAAGTAGACAATACGTGCATTGGGAGGTTAGCAGATATACGACATAACTCCCAATACGCTGCCTCTGAGATTTTTTTCAGCGCGCCACAGTCACCACATCATTTCAGGTGAGCAGTAACAGCAGTGTCTTTTACAGTTTGGGTATCAAAAACACCTATTTTTGCAAGCTTTTCACGATGCATCCATTTGCATTTCAAGAGTAAAACTTTGCATGGAAGCTGCTCTATATCTATGCTTCTTAGAACTAGGCGTTTTACGTGACTGAAAATTTTGCTGCAGTTGGCCTTTAAACCGAAATGGTCTATGTGGGTTACAGCTGCTGTGCAAAATACCTGCACTTGAGAGAAGACAAAACTCACCAGTCAGGCCGGGCATCATTTGGAGACACCATGAGGCGACGCACCTTGATGCCCTTCTCGAGAGAGAAGCACATGCACCACTGGGGGAAGGTGCGCGGGTGCAACTCCATTCCTACCCTCATGCTGCACCTGCACGACAAGCCACCAAGTGCAGAAAGGCCCAGGTCACACACTTTCACCGAGCGCAACACATTCCTTTTAATTTACAGCATGTGGGGATGCTCAACTCTCTCGCATCCCTTGATAGATCCCAGCCTGCACCCATGACACATGCACAATGGTTAGAGTTAGCATCGTTACGAGAGATGGTGCGAATGTTCCAACGCGAGAGGCACCTGATGGCATGGATAACTCAGGTGCAAGAGGAACTTGTTTCCTCCTCTTCGGCTGTGGAACATCGGCACACATGCCTGTACTGTGAAGGGCTTCTCATCAGGACTCCTGTTCCACTTAGAAGCATGGCTTTGGTGTTGTGGAAAATATTCTCTCAAATGCACTTCCGTTCATGGGACTGCACCCTCAGATGTCTTAGGCATCATTGTCGGGCATGAGCAAACATTCACTTGGTAAACTTGTGTGGTGAGTCCAACTTCCTTGATTTTGAAGCGATACATGGAGGAACTATTCTTTGCATGCATTTCGGCTAGCTGGCATTCTTGCATAGACAAGACATCCTTGGCCAGGCGGCGCTGCTGCAATGTACCCCCTTGTTGGAAAAATTTGTCTCTGCAGTGTCATGCGGCGCACCATCGGCTGTTTGTTTAAACTGTGGCTGTGTGCTCTCTTTCTCGTTACTCAAGGTGCTCACGCTGTGAGTTGAGCAGCAGCTCAACACACAGCACAATTTTTTTGTGCTAGTCTGCCTTAGAAAGAAAGGCGTGATTTTTTGCGCAAATGATTTCAGTGGATGTAATTACGCATCTCACCATGCCTAATCACATTAAGAAGGAAACGATGTCACAGAAATTTCTGTCGCGAGTTTATAACGGCACTGCACATTTAAAGAAATGGAAACACTAAGCAGCTGGTACTCTTGATTTTGCACAGTTCAAAAACACTTAGCATCACTTAGTAAGTGAATGGCATATTTAAAACAATGATGAATTTCCTTTGTTTTCGAGACGACTATGTGCAATTATTAGTGCAAGAGATTTGGAAAGGCTTATGACAATATATTCAACAAAGTGCCTAATGATTAACTGTACAACTTCATTTTCATTTCAACATTGATTTATGAGCTTTTGCTTACTATTGTGCTTTAGTCTACTAGCAATTTCATGATTGTTGAGGCTGCAGGAGCATTTTGCGTTCGCCTGATTTGTGTTGTTGCGATGCTGTGAATGCATAAATTCAGCTTGTTACTTTCTGTCTACATGCAACACAAGCTTAATGAAAGAAACCAAAGAGTCTTATGCATACGTACATCATGGATGCCTCAGTGTCAGCAAAGGAGAACAACAGGGGCACCATACTTCGTGCTTGCTCGTGCTCAGGAAATTGACCAGCAGACTCTGAGTTGGTTCCTTCTTGCTTGAAGATGAGCGGCAGACCAGAGCGGTTGATGATCCAGTAAGGCACTGACACATACACCTGCAGTTGCGGATGCATGGGCAAACAAAAAATGGTGAAAAGAAAGCGTAAAAATGTGTGGGTGGATGAATGAGTGGCGGGAGCATGATCTCTAGAATAAAAGCAGAACACAAGAAAGCTTTACCATGCTGAAGAAGCAGGTGGTTAGGATTATGGCGAAGGACACACTAATGATTAGTTGATGTGTGGTGGAATTTAACATCTAAAAGTGACACAGCAGCTGTGACGAACCCCATAGCGGACAGCTCCAAATAAATTTTTGCCTTATAAATTTTTTTAGTATACACCTAAACCTTAGCACTCAAGAATTTTTACACTCTTTCCCCACGAAATGTGGCTACCATGTATGGAAATTTAGAACAAGTCCTCACACTAAATAGTACAACACAATAGCTGTTGCTTCAGCGTAACAGCTGGCAAATAATTATATGCCAAGGTTTTCTGCATCAATCATATGCAGATGTCTTAAGCCTGTTTTCCTCACTTATTGCTGATATTGTAACCAAGGTCAATGCAAAGCTTACAATAACAGCGTTTTGTAGAAATGCTGATATCACATGTAAAGTAAAAAAAAAAAAGTATCCTACAGAATTTGCAAACGACGTGTTAATGCTAGCCATTTTGTGCTGTCACTAGCTTTTGAGCAAATATAATATAAGAGTTTCGTGTCCTCCCCAACACTGTTTGCAGCCAAGTGTTTGCAGACCCAGGTTCATTCGCAGCGAGACATGCTCATGTGACACCAACAGAAGTGCACATTGGCATGCAAAATTACGTACTATGCATTGCCCAAGGTCAGCGTGAGCAGTTGGTGTCAAAAGTTGACCGGGTATGGGATCCACGAAAAAGTTCAATTTCTTACTAGCTTACACATGGAGTGCCTAAATAATTGAAACATTGTGTTAGTTGCACATAATAATGAAGATTGCAACCATGCATCTGCAAAAAGGCTTAAAAAGACACAAATTCAAAGCTACAGTGATAGATCAGTGCTCCAAAACGTTCGCTTGCCATCAATTAACAGTGTACAAAGCTTCCATAAGTGAGAAAATTATACATACGTGGACTTGGTTGGGGACACCACCACAAAAATATGGCAACAGCTCCCGGTGATGCCTTGTGTACTTAAGTGTGAACAGTTACTGACCAGTGGTAATAAAAAGATAATTACAATGCATTTAAAGCGGAAACTCAGGCTGATTTTACTTTTTTCCAGTGGAACTCGATAATGCTACCTATTCACACTGACTGGCTGGCACTAACTACCGTATTTATTCGAATATAAGGTGAGGTTATTCCCCAGAATATTTAGCCTCGAAGTCAACCCCGCTTTATACACGAATTTTGCCTTTAGGTATGGCTTCACAGCAGCGCGAATTTCGCCTTGTAGGGTGGCCTTACGGCAGCGCGCAGCTTAGTGCCGTGAAGCCACATTATAAGAGAAATACGGCTGCCTTCAACCCACACGTAAAAGCAAAATTCGCATATAACCGGCACTGCGCGTGTTGAAGCTCCTTTCCCCCCCCCCCCCTATTTCATTGTCACCCTGTTGCATTTTGGCTGTGTTAGTAAATCAGTATTGCAGGCGATCCCCGCTGAGTCTCGATAATCAGTCAGCTACTCTGTATCACCTTTTATTGGTGTGCACACTCATGTTTTTTTTTTCTTGGGTCCCCCAAATTGCACCCTCGCCTTATAATCATGACCGCCTTATAATCGAATAAATACGGTATACAGGTGCAGGCCCCAGAAATGCGTAAGCTCCGAGATTGCCAGTGAAGTGCAGGAGTTTTGTGTTGTGTTGAAGCGTAGATGACCGAACCATTCGTTTTCTGAAGAAATCTGCTATATTCTATTGTTATTTCCTCAGCAACTAGGCCATCTCTTGGCAATGTACAAGCGCTGATGGATTTTATAGAGGCTGCAACCTTTCGCTCCAGTTACACTTAACATTTGCCTTCAGTATCCCTTCAATGATACTGAAAATGTAGAACAGCGAGTTAAGATGAAAGGTGAGCAGCCCTAACCTTGAGTGCTCTGGAACGGAGAACACTGACGCGTGCATGCAGCACAAGAAGCCGTCCTTCCGTGTCGTGAGTCTCCAGCCTCGTGGAGAAACTGCTTGAGCCAGGAGGAATCACCAGGCTGGTGCACTGACGGAAGTTCTCCAGAGTAAAGCCAATGATCACGTATTGCTCAGTGTTCACCTGCAAAGGAGGGCAATGCATCCTAATGCTCAATTCCAACTCTGTACAGCTGCAACAGAAATATCTTTGTAAGAACTCCGAGAAGAAGTCACATAGTAGATATAAAATTCCATAAACACGTTTCTTTATAGTATGGATGACCACTGATTGACACATGGGTTTTAACATCTCGTGGTTACAACTACACCAAATATGCTGCTATAGTGGCGAGCTCCTGATTAAATTTTGACTGCATGAAATTTATAAACATGTAGTGAAAGCTCAGTACATGAGCATTTTTTCATTCTGTCCGCATTGAAATGCAGCCACTACAGCTGGGGATTGAGCATGCGACCTTGTGCCCAGAAACAGATTGCCATAGCTTCCAAGTTGCTATTGGGGTTAGCAAAAAAAAAAAAAAAAATCAACTTAGATTTGCTTCGTTTGGACCATGTGCTTTACCAGAAGATACATTTTGCTCCAATTTCTTTTTCCTGACATAAATGTATTGGCAATGTTCTACAGTATTTGGCAGCATAGCCCATGATAGTATACCAAGTTCTACCAATTATTTCAGACACCCAAGTCAAAATTTGTGGTTGACCAACTGAATGAACGAATGAATGAATGAATAATGAATGAATTAATGAATGAATTAATGATTTTAATGCCCCAAAGCAACACTGAAGCTATGAGCAACACTGTAGTGAAGGGCTCTGCATTAATTTTGACTGCCTGGGGTTCTTTTGAAGTGAATGTAAATCTAGATTTTCACACCTATTGAAATGCGGCCACTGTGGCAAGGAATCGCACCCGCAACCTTGCGCTCAGCAGCAGAACACCATAGCCACTGAGTGATTGCTACAGATTCAAATTTAGAGATGTATATGGTGCAATGCTTCACAGCTTGTGATGTACTATGCACGGGCACACTTTTCTAGAGCTGTAGGTGCCAATGAGGCTTTTTGTGCCTCAAGTCATACCTCGTGCAGAGCCCGGTTCTTTTGTGCAGAGATGATGCCCCTGCACTGGCCCTCATTCACCACGTAGTCCAGCTCACAGGGCAGCAGATTGTATATTCTAATGGGGGGCAGCAGGCTGATTGTGTGCCCCGGCATGCTGCTGGACACTGTGTTTCTGTCAGGGTACTTTTCACGCTTCACATCCACCGAGAACCTGGAAAAGAAAGAAAAAATAAATAAGTAAAAATAAGGGGGCAGCAGGTTTATACCGGGTTTTCAAAATTAAGCTTTACAGAATTTTTAAAAATCGCCTGTGGCAGGTAGCATAATTCTTATTGTTGAGCTGGGTTATTCGATGAGGCGGACATTAGCAGCACAAGAAATTGAAACACATACTGGTCAATTCATTTAGAAAAAAATCACTAATTAACTTCTTAGTTAATTACTTTACGACACATATTGCAATCTACGAATTGTAGCCGGTCAATATTTCATCTCGTGGAACACTTTTACATTCAGCATAGGAATTAAGCCACTCTTGCCTTCTGAATGCCATTTTCGGTGTTCCCTATCATATTGCTCATAGGAATAACTTCAGCATATCAGAAATGGCTCAACTTATTGTTCAGAGTAGGTCAAATCAAATCAAATTCTGGGGTTTAACATCTTAACTCTTTCTCTACCATGGGAAAAATAGGTGTTTTTTGTATGTTACGGCAGATGTTCTTTTTCTGAAGGAACTACTGCACTCAATATTCAATGTAACACATAAACCGAAAGCAAAATGAATGCACTTTCCACGCATAAAAGTTTTATTAACGAGATGTATGTCATAAAAAAGATATAAATTGCTAAAATCAAAATTGTGCGATAAAACTGAACAAAGTTTGTAAAAACACGCTTGGTATCTACTAAAAAAAATGTTACGAAAATTATGAGATATACAAAATGTATTGCCGTTTATTAGGCACTATCTCTGAAAAAATAAACTTTCTCATTGTACAGGTATTCCGCTACAAAAATTTAACTGCAAACACTACAGCTGGGCATGCCGGGCTGCGGCCGCCGATGTTCCAGGCTGGTTTGCGTCGTCGTCGCTTATAGACTCAAAGTCCGCCGAAAAGTCAGCGTCCTCTGACTCGCTGCTATTCGATGTATCGATAAGATCAGCTGCCGAGGCAGGTAAATTGCGATATCTACGATCTCCCGAAGCGTGCGCGCCGTTTCCGGAGCCGGACATTTTTACGATCTCCTTTAGCAATCGCGAAACTTCGGAGCACGTTTAAAAATCACTGCCTCGCGGAAAAAAAGCAAACTGCTTAGAAAACTAAAATATAGTTCTCCTCCTTCATGTCTGATAGTGCAGTATGTCCATGAGTGGCGTGGAAGGTCTCGAAAGCGGCGTTTCAAACCATCGATAGAGGGCTAACCATGCCCAATGGGTGCAGTACGGAAAGAGTTAAAGCAGCTCGTAGCAATTTTTTTCAGCAGTTCATTACTGCACTCAACAGCATCCAGGTTTTTAAGGGCTGCACTTTTTAGTGGCACACTTGAAGGAATTCATACCTTTTTCATGTCGCGAAGCATTCAGAGGATGGCAACATTTTCTCCATATGCGTGTTACAGAAAGAATTAAGAGTTTAGTGAATCTGATGAATTCAGTGCCGAGAAGGAAGATAATTCGTGGTGGTTACCCACAATGTGAAGCTGGCTACTCTACATTGCACAAGAACTTAAGAATAAAGCTAACTTTCTGAAATAAATCACTCACTCTGCATTTGTTCACCTGAGTGCTCTTTCTGCAAAGTGTCCAAAACATGCAAAATAATTTCCCAAACAGAACAACTGCGAAGTAGATAAATGCTCATGATTGCAAATACTAGTTAACTGAAGGGTTGATTAATACAGCTGAACAGCTCAATGATGAAAGACTTAGCTTCTGCCAGAAGCTGATGATCCTGCTGTGTGAACGTTGCCAGAGTGAACATTACAGACAGCTTGCAGAGATTCGCGCGCACCTGAAAACGGCAGCATCGTTGCGTATGGGGCAGCACGTGATGGAATAACTGCTGCCCTGCTGCTTGGTGGCGACGTGCTGCCACTCCAGGGCCGAGTAGGCAATCAGGGAGATGGTCGGCCGCACCCACATGTCCGCAAACACGTACGGTAGGGGCACCGCGGTGGTGCACTTGGGCTGCAGGCAGATCTGGTACGGCCGCACTACGGCAGAGAAACAAAAGGCCATGTGTCCCCAGTAGCTTCAAGCAACACCTTGCAGACAACGAACCACGTGTGCTGAACCCTATGTTGTGCTTCTCATAGCAAGTGAACAAGGAAGCATCACAATCTAGCATGCCTCACTGTTCAATGAAATAATTTATTACCTAGTTTTATCGGCCAAGAGTTAAATACAATCATGCTGCAATACTAATGGTACATTCGACTGGTTCCTATTGTGGTTAGACTCAATTTGCAGTAGGGGTGTGCGGATATTCGAAAAATGTTGAATACCATCGAATATTATATTTTTAATATTCCTATTGGATTTGAAAACTAGGTATTTGAAAATTTTCTAATATTCGCTTGGATACAAATATTTAAAACAAATCGAATATACTGCTGGCTGTGTGGGAGAAAACACGGCTCTTAGCATTTGTTTCTATCTAATCTAAGAATATGAGTCTGACTTTGTGCTGAATTTTGTGATGATTTCGTGTTGCTGGGGAAATTTCACTTGTAAAGCACATCGAGCCACTGGACATCGAAGCCTTGCGGGAAAGCCAGCCTCTCAGTAGCAAAGAGGACAAGTTGGTGCACAACGAGGGTGCACTTGGAGCACAACGAAAGGAGTTTGGGGCGACTGCACAAAAAAAAATCCAACTGCAATAAGAAAGCTTTTTCTGAAAGTATAGATCCAATGGGCCAATCCTCAGCAGTAATGCCCGTCCACGTGGCCTCATTATGCAAATAGCAGGTGAGCTCGCCACCGCATGCCAATGGCATGCTGCCGTGCAGCATAGCGCATGCATGTTACAACATTTCAGGATAGAGCGATGGCCGATCCGCTACTGCATGGGTTCTCAAAGTGGGTTCCGTGGAACCCTGGGGTTCCGCAGGCCCCTGCTCGGGATTCCGCAAGCCCCTGATAAACTTTCCGTTGTTGCGTTAATCGCCGCGCGTAACACCGCGTTGGCGGCTAGCCGCGTGCTTCCATAAGTGAGTAATCGCCATCTGTGATCGCATCGATAGTCACCATAGTTTCGTCCGCAGCGGTTGCGGCAAACAGTAGTTTCGTTTTGACTCGGTGCGTGCGTCGGCTGCGTGCCTTCATAACTGCGTAGTCGCCATCCATGATCGCGTTGATAGCGACTGCGGATTCATCCATACTTGTTGCAGCAAATGGTAGTTTCGTTTTGACTTGGTGAGTACGTCGGCCGCCTGCTTTCTGAACCGCAAGGTCGCCGTCCATGATCGCGTCTATAATGGCCGTGGTTTCGTCAGCAGCGGTTGCGGCAAGCAGTAGTTGTGCTTTGACTCAGTGCAAAAATGTCAAAGATTAAGAGCACCGGCTACATCGCGATGGATGGACGATTTGTTGGCGACCAGCTCCCTAGCAAAAAAATAACCGGATGTGTGCGCGGTAGTGAAAAGCGTGTCTGCAGATAAGACGCGCGCCGGCCGCGCTGCGAAGAATGTTGCAGGGCCTTCGCTGCTGCTAGCCCCCCCCTTAATCAGTCATGAGATGACAAGAATTTCAGCTTCCTCACTGCTTTTGTGCAAAATAGAAACAAGATTTGCTGATGCATTCAGTAAATAAAAGCATGTTGACGTAGTAAGCATTCATTTATTGTTTTCTTGATACTCTGTATAACTCGACATTAGTTTAATTAGGAAATTTTAATTCGGTTAATTCGGGGGTTTATTGGCGCTTCATGGAGCTTAGCAGGGTTCCCCGGAATGAACATGCTTAAGAACCCCTGCGCTACTGCAATACGCACCCAAGCGTAACCTGGGACTCGTAGTAAAGATCTCGCAGGCGATGGGCGTTCCACGATGAGTATGCTAAAAGGCGCTATTCCAAACGAGTACAGATGTATTCCACATGCTTACTTAGAGTTATCACATTTTTTTCATGCAATCGAAGGTGCCCTCTTTCTTCTTCCTGTAGTATAATGTAGTATACATCGCATTATATTGGTGGTTGCGCTATATTCTTCCGAATGCAGTACCTCGACAAGGGTGAGTCGCTGCTTAGATGTCTCACGGTGAAGGAAAACAACAGAAGGGGCTTGCTGCACAAGCTGTGCTGCAGAGGTGCTGCTTGCATGTGGCACAAGACATAGGAAAAATAAAAGACATTGTTCTTGCAGTTATTTTCTAACCAACAATCATATCAAACAGAACAGCACCACTTCGTTTTGGTGGGGTGTGAGTGCAGGTTTTGCCTTGCTCATTTGTTGCATGTGCAGCACCAGCCCCAATATTGAGCTTATTGCTTGACAGCTAATGCAATGAGTGATGCCTGGCACAGGTTCAAATGCCTCTGAGTTTACGAGCATTTTATGCTGTATAAGACACAGGTTGGCGAGAACGGACAGCCAGTAGGCATTACTTGTTTTTCCAAGTTAACATGAGTCAAATACACAATCTTTTAATATAACGGATTACTAATCAAATTTTTGACGTTGACAATTTAATTGTGATGTTCCAACATATCAAAATACCCAAACTTGCTAATAAATAATTACTTGTTTAGCGCAAAAACAACGGACACGTGAAAGACGTGTCCGAAAGACGTTCCGTCTTTCACGTGTCCGTTGTTTTTGCGCTAAACAAGTAATTATGGATTCGCACCAACTAGCACGCCAACGCATTGTATTGCTAATAAATGCATGTGCATATCATTATTCGATATTTGAAGCTAAGTATTTGTATTCAATTCATATTAGAAAATTTTGCTGCATACCCCTAGTATGCAGCAATGCAGAGCATCCTAAAGATTCGCGCCAGAGACGGTTTGCCCCAGCCAAATGTTCAGCTACTCTCAGAGCAATCGGAGGAGCCATGTGACTGAAATGCTGTGGGATTTCGGTCATGCTCACAGCTCGAATGTGAGGGTGCCTCCGAGCGATCTGAGCTGGAGTGTAGCACTCTGAATAAATCAGACAAATGCATTCTGACCACTCAATTTTAACTAATAGAATGTAAAGAGGACCACAAGAGTGCTCTACAGTGCTCTACAGTGCTCAAAAGTGCCCAGTTGAATGTTGCATAACTTGCACTTTCAAAACTGGGAAGAGATTGCTCACTTTTGCCTTCTCTGTCTCTTGTCAGGTTTTTTTTCTTCACCTGGTTTCTTCTTTTCCTTGTATCTCTATTGATTTTTGCGTTTGCCTTGCAGACATATTGTACGTACAAGGTGTATTCACAAAGATGCAAACTCGTTATCCATACGCTCATTCACTGCGAACCATCCCCCAGCCATTCATGACATATGCCCACCTGTGCTTGTGAAACCAATTTCTATAGCCATATTCAGGGTCATTCAATTAACTGTTACTCTGGGATTCAAAAAAATGATTGCTCTCCTTCATCTTAATGGATAAGTGTATGAGATAGTGTCCTTGGCTGTGCTACGAGACGAAGATGCTTACACTGTCCCGTAGCACAGTCAAGGCTGATGCCACTGACGTCACCATCGGGGTCGTCAATGGCATTAATGGGTCAGGTGTGTGCATGCTGATCAGTCAAGTTTGAAATATGCAGCGAGGGGCAATTTCAAGATTGAATTAAGAATAGCTTTGGCCCATAGAAATGTATGGGTTCCAGCAAGAACCTTTGGTCGAGATGGATGCCTGAAAAATCAAATCAACAGGAGCTGAATAAATGGAAGTCTACTGCACTCCAATCCTTGACCATGCCAGGAATAAAATAAAAATGCCGCTAATTACCTCCGACTGTTTCAAGCTTCAGGTCCACTGCAACCTCCACCCTGTTTTTGATCACTAAGGCTGACTGCACAGTGATCATCTTTCGGGCATTGCCATCAAGGGTCACATTGAACAGCACACGTGTCGTACCGGAAGCACGGTGCTGTTTAGAAGAAACAAAAGACAGAAGAAAGGGACGTATACATGTATTGCTAGCATCTAATTGTAAAACAGGTTCCAAACAGAGCCCTTCTTAAAGGCTCCCCTATAGACAGCAGTCACATTTTGTTCTTTTAACATTTGATGTTTTAGCTACCAAAACTTCTCAATGCTTAGTTGAGAAAGTCAGCAAAAAGCAAGCTTCTAAGTCTCTTTAGGATGAATGGAAGCTAGCATTTGTAAAGCTTACGGACTTGAAGTGAATAATTATGTTAATGAATGCATTATACAGAAAAAGGTCTTGGAGGTCACACTGCAGAATGGATCAAAAGATCATGCTGTATTCAGTCAGCATTGTGTGTGCTTGATTGTCTTCATTTTCACATTTGTAATTAGTTACCTGTAAGCACGCTGCTTGTGGCAGGCATGCAACAACAAACAAACAAACAAACAAACATAAACAGCAAACAAGACCAGAAAGTAGAAAACTTACTTTAACACAGCACGACTATGTGCATAGAGAAGTCGAAATGATCTTTTGGGAGCTAATAATTATTTCCTTAATAAGGACCAACTGTTGTCCATCAAACAGATATTATACTAACTTTAACACTGTTTAGGTCATTAAGTTGTGGGGGCTTGAGGTCCGCCCCGGCCACTTTGTGTGGGCATTCACCTGCTCTGTCGTCCCCACGCCTCTCCCTTACCACTCGCAGTGGTTTGTGGCAGTGGCGCTCGTGTTTCTGGCGGCGGTCACTGCAGTACGGAAGCACTTGAGTTCGTCTATGGTGCCTCTGCACCTACGAAGAGCACTTAGCTTGTGCTGATCCTTTTCTGAGCGCTAAGCTGAAGAGCAGTGCCTACTACGTCAAGTCGCACTTATCGAAGGCTCAGGCTGACGGAGATTGCCCTAGCTCTCACAAGTGGGCCCAATGGTAATCGCGAGAGCAATCAGCATAGCCGCAGGAACTTTTCCTAGCAGCATGTCGCGGAGAGCCATCCTCTCGCAGCAACGTGCTAGCGGCGCCCGTGGCGGTGGAGCCCTTTCATTCCAGTGCCGACCCGGGACCGGGTGTTCGTGCAGTGTTGGATGTCGCCGGAGACAAACAAACGGTTTCTGCTGTGGGAACCCTCGGTGGGAACCCTCGGGTCCCATGACTGTCGCACGCGCAGCGAACGTCGCGGCAGACGCGTGCGCGCCAGGGAGCGTTGGGAGAGGGGAAACTTTCCTTCCGCGGGCGGCGCACGGGAATCGCAAGCGCTAGCAGCGCCACCGGGTGGGTCACGCGAGATCCTGCGGACATCGCCCGGGTCTCTTTGGTCTCCAGCAAGCGGCGACGGCGGAAGTCTCTGCCGCCACTCCCGTATTCCCGCACGTGGTTAGGCAAACGCCGCCGCGGCATGCTAGATTACGTGAGGCAACGACTGGCGCGGCCCTGCAGCTTGCAAAGCACGAACCCGTAGTGGTCAGCTACCAGATACCAGAAACCCCCACAAAGCTCAATGCCTACAGTTTATTAACTATGACGCTTTATTGGACAATAAATTAATCACTCAATTCTATTTCCCCCCCCATTGTTTATCTATTTATTAAAATTACTGTCATCTGACCAGTGCAGCAACACTCGAAGACGTGCCTGTCTCAAAGATCTGTCACAACACAAAATTTTCCCCCTGCCTCTACTTAATAAATTTTATCACCAATACATCTTCACAATAACCTGTTCTTCTTGCTGCCAGCTATCCTATCACGCCGCGATTACTATAACAAAATAAGATTGCCAATGTATCATACACTCTTTACACAATATCATTCATGTGAACCGCGCACTTCAAAATACAGGAATGACCTGTCATCAAACACTGCGATGAAAAATGAAGAAAAACATATGATCTCTCAAAAGCTTATCTGCAATTATTGCATTGCCTGTAGTGGTGTCATGATTATCTTTTTTTCTTATGCTACTGACTGTTTCATTGAACCCATTATGTTCTACTTCCCTACATTATTTTAATACTATTTCTCCAAGTTTTCGGTTTATTGCTAAATAATTCTTTATAATTACACATTTATATATCTGTATTTATGCACCCATACATGAGTTACAATTGTTATTTTATGATGATTTTATGTGATACCTTTGCCCCTTATATAATACACTTCTATTAAGTGCTTTTAGGAGCAAGCATCTCAAAAAAATTTATTAATCAATGCTTATAAATATCAATGCAATCACTGATACAAGCAATGGCAGTACACATTCTTTCTGTGGTTTTACGTGCCAAAACCAGTTCTGATTATGAGGCACGCCGTAGTGGAGGGCTCCGGATAAATTTTGACCACCTGGGGTTCTTTAACGTGCACTACAACGCAAGCACACGGGCATTTTTGCATTTCGCCTCCATCGAAATGCGGCCGCCGCGGCCGGGATTCGATCCCGCGATCTCGTGCTCAGCAGCACAACGCCTTAGCTGACTGAGCCACCCCAGCGGGTCAATGGCAGTACACATACAACAGAATACCGGCACACACATGAGTAACACAGCTAACAAAGGCACAAACAGGCGTGAAAGAGACCCACCTGACGCTCAACTGGCCTCGCATACTTGAAGTAGACGCCCACTTTTTCCACAGACACCGGATCAAGCTGGGTGTAGCCTGGAATCTTCAAAACCAGCCTGTGCATCCTCAACTCGTGGGAATCCTATGCCACGTAAGAAGAACATAATTTGAGCTCCTGAAACTTTGAAAGAACTTCCAAAAAAAAGAAAAGTTAAATCATGGGGGTTTAGCATCCCAAAGCAATACTGGGGCTACGAAAGGCACCATAGCGGGTAAGTACCCAGATTAATTTCAACCACCTTTGGTTTTTGACATGCCACTGTAGCCGGGATTTAATCCCACGACCTCATGCTTAGCAGCACAACTTAGCAGCGCTGCTAGGCCACCAAGGGGGGTGTTACTGAACCTGGTGCTGACAGGCATGTAAACAGCTGTTTGTATCCATTATGCTCGTTAACGTTCAACTTACTAGCATTTAACCACAGACAATGAACTTGCTGTTCCTGAAAATGTTCCACAAATGTCAAGAAACTTGTAGTGTAAACAGTGCGAAAAACAAGGACTGAGACACACATAACGCAAGTGCTTGTGTTGTAATTGTCTCAGCCCTCGTTTCTTGTATCGTTTGAACTGCAAGATGCAATACCAACTAGCCCAGTGTTGCAACCTTCTACTGTCAAGAAAGCTGCTAGAGCCTCACCATTGATGATTTGTGGTTTTTAATGGCGCATGGAGCCTCACTATCCTATGAAGCTTTGCATGCATTCAAGCCAATAGATTGCACATGTTGTATCATGTGCATCAGATGGAAAAAACTGTTCTTGTCATAAAGGTTTTGTGCAAAAATGAAACCTGTACAACATAAGTCCATTTCCCGATGACTGTTGATGGTAATGTGTTGAAGGTATATAGTGACAAAATGTAATGTCACCGTCGAAACAAGTTATGTATGAGGCGTGTACTGCAGCGGAACACCTTTTTTTGCATTTCCCTAAGAACACTTGGCACCATCTATCGCTGCCGCCGCAACGACTGCACGTGGCATCTGAAATGCCTGGCGTGCCAGTGCGTGTGAACGCCAAGAGACGTGTCATGCAGTAACTGGGCTCCTATCTAGTGCTTCTTTCTGGACACACCGCGCCATCTAGTGGCACTGCCGAGAAGTACGTGCGTGACCTCCAAGACAAGAAACGTGGCACCCGGTGCCTGCAAATGCTGAGAATTGGTCCTTCGCTTGCCACACACCCAGTGCATTCATGGCACAGCATGCTAATGTGCTGGTTTGCTGTCCTTGAGGAACCCTTGTGACGTGGGTTCGATTCCTTCAGCATCGGATAAATTTAAGAGATCTTTTTCGTCATTGTAGAGTGACACATTCCCAGAGACAAGGCGTTCATAGAAGACGGCACATACTTAGCGACCCCAGTTAGCATCAAAGAGGTTCATTGAAGACCAGCACAGACAAAGTGGCACAGACCCATTGCTTCAAGTCGGTGCCAAACAGTTTCTTCAAACAGCGGCACCTACCCAGTCTTGCATCTTACGGGGCTCGATTCTGCTCAGCATCGGAGAAATTTAAGGGATCTTATTCGTCATTGTCGAGCGGCACATTTTCAGTGGCACATGCCTAGTTACCTAAGTTGGCGTCAAATATGTTCATTGAAGAGCGGCACATACCTACTGGCTCATACCCATTCGACCAATGACTACCCAGTGACCCCGATTGGTAGGAAAATGGTTAGATACAAGCATACATAGATACAAACAAACATACATAGCTAAATACACACACACACGCATACATACATACATACATACATACATACATACATACATGCATACATACATACACCCGTGAGCAAAAGTATACAGACCAGGGATTGCACGAGGAAGGAGATTTTTTTTTCAACTGCCTCGAATGCAACTTGAAATTGAGGACTGCAGTCCAAACTTGGCATTGCGAACTTTCCAGCGTACCCGTAAATTTCAGTTAATGCATGTTAATTACAAAGGAATTAAGTTTTTGCGGCGACCCTGTGGTCTGTATACTTTTGCTCACGGGTGTATACATACATACATACATACATACATACATACATGCATGCATGCATGCATGCACACATACATACATACATACATACATACATACATACATACATACATACATACATACATAGCCCCCAAAATGTGTGTGAGGTACTCTAAGAATGCCAAGGCATTAATAAGAGTACGTTAACGCTATAAGCATTCACAAATTGTCTTATTCGTCATTTGATATTCCAGGAACTTAGACAATCCAGAGCCCCGCCAAAGTTTGAACAGCATCTGAATTACCAACACTTTTCTGTATAGGTAGAAGGTTCTAATCACCTGATGCCTGATCTTGCCTCGTCCTTCGAATGTGAAAGGCACGACCTGACCAGGTTCAACGTCCTTCCAGTCAAACCTAGAAGTGGAAGCTTCGTCCTTGTTGCCACTGAAATAACAATTAGGATTAACTGGCTATGTGGGTTGGTCCCAAAACAACATAAAAAATGAAGCAGAATGCAAATGCGTATGTTTAAAACTATGACTGTGAAATACCACACGTTAAAAAAACATGTAGATCAACAGTGCATGGCTCATACACAAAGGGTATACTTGAAATGACCAAACATTGAATGTTCAAACTCAACTGTGCCGTCACAAAGCAAAGAAAGAAGGATAAAAAAAAGACATTTTACCACTTACAAAAAACACACATTACTTTTACCAAAAACAAACATTATTTTACCACTGCAACTAAACATGCAGTACTAATTATGATTTCTTCCTCAAATCCTGCTTTTATATGCCTCACACAAAAATGTGTTAACACAATTATAACCTTCCTGCAATGATAGCCCTGTTAAGGGGGGACGCGGCTTTCGGTACCAACTTTCTTGTTTCTTGGTGGATGTCAATGAAAATTGGTACATAGAATAAGAATGGCTCTATGATGCTTTCATAAAAATTTCAAAGCGGTACCATGAAAACTTTTTGCTAGACAAATTATTTCTTTCTTGAACCTCGTGGAGGGACTGGAGGATTTACGAAATCAAGTGAAAAGTTTGTTAAATACTGTATGCACAGCCAAATGTATGCAGAAGGGGATAGCGTTCTCGAAATAATTTTTTTTTCAACACTAAAATTTGTAGTTTATGTTTTCTCCAGTCCCACTGCAGTGAGCACGCTTACACTGCAAACAAGGAACCCTACTACGAATTCTTAAAACACTAGGATAAAAAAAGAAGAGCGCTATCCCCTAAAGTACAGTTCAGTGAGTCTGACAAAACAAACGCAATCAAAATGTGTAAAGTAGTTACCAAGATATCTGCTCCACGAGCTGAGCAACATGCCAAAAAAACTGTACTGAGAAAACAAGGTTCAAAGTTGTCAAAATTTAATAGGCACCAGGGTTATAGTCCTTTGTGTCCTTTGCGATGCGGTATCGCTTGACCATCTGACCTGATGGTCTGATGAGCTTTTGCAGCTTTCTTTTTCCGCATTGCATCTTTTTCGGCTCGGTTCCTGAACAGTTTCGCCAATACGCGCGGACGATGTTCCATCCGTGCTTGAGGTGCTCAGCTGCACGTCCGCGTCGCGCTGCATGCCACCGTCATTGTCACTGCTGAAGTCGCCGGAGCAAACTTTGTTTTAGAGATCGGTGGCTTCGACTTACGAGCACCAAATTGATGCGCAGTCTTGCGTTTCTTCTTGAACAATAGCCGGCCCATGATAACAGACGAGAGCCGTTCTCCAAGCTAAGAAGGGCCGAGCTTGACAACGTTTTTCGTTTCTTTAACAAGCGAGCGCCGGTCCGTTATCATGAGTGAGATACGATCTCTTAACCACGCCGCGACGAGTTGAAAAGACGCGAAATCGGCTCCTCAGCGCCGTCAGCGCCGTCAGCGCGGCGAGCAGACGACCTTTCCGCCGATTGCTAAGGGCAACTGCCCGGGAGACCAATCCGGAGCCGCGTACAGTCACGTGGCGCGCGCTGCCGATCAGAAACCGCCGCGAGACCTTGAAACTTTTGCTTACTGTGCGCTTGCTCTTGCCTGGTGCAGCTGGCCGAGGCGCCAGATTTGAAGACGGAGAATCGCGCTATCCATAGAGACCAAGATGGCAGCGGCGCTAGGTTACGCGGTTGCGGAGATATCGCGGCTTGAAAAATGCCGTTTTTTCGCTATTTTCGAGAAACTCCTCGCCACCTTAGCTTCGATAAACATTTTTTACATCATTTCCGCGCGATTTTCTGTGACGAAATTTTGAAATAAAATAGAAAATAAGTCATACAAACTGAAAATGTGATTTTCAAAAAATCGGTTTTTTGGCCAAATATCGCGACGTGAAAGCCGCGTCCCCCCTTAAAATGGCACATTTGGAAAAACAGACCCATACCTAAATGTCGCAGAGACATAAGCCGTAAAGCGGAAGGCGACTCCAAGGTCGTTCTTGATCGCAAAGGGTACAAAAGGGGAACGGCGCCTGACAGGTGTCTCCCCTTGGCCGGCAGCATCACTGTTCTCCATGTTCCTGCATTTCACAAAATACTGCTTAGGCTCGTACTAAAAGGCATGAAAGAAAACAAAAAGAGTGGTTGAAAAGGCCATCTGTAAAGCTGCCGGGCATACACACATTGTCTTGATGGAATTAACCAGCTGCCATCACAACCAACACTGCTGAATTTCTGTCAGCTTTCAAAGCCTAAGAGTGCCTAAAAATATGATGCCTTTCTGCTGCCTACCACACCAAACTCTGTTATGCATGCGGCCACATGACACAGGAAGAGAGGTCACACATGAAATGGTCCGAGATCAGCATCTGGTGTTCAAACTGTTCCATTTGCCACCACATGGTATACATACAAAGAAGAGTGGTCACATGCGACGTTTCCTTTTTGAAATGCACAACCCGGTAGTACAACAAATGAAGGTACACAGCTTTGAACTCAACTAAGGCTGAAACACGGCGTAAGTGTGGCCATATGCACAGAGGTTAGGCACACAAAACCATTCTTAAGAAAGTGGAGCTCCGTCAGGTGTAAAGAAGAAAAAAAAAGGAGGAGACCTATGTGTGAAATTCAGTATGGGACTATGATGTGCTCTCACACACCACAATGGCACAAATGAACATAGAGCCAACTCACTTTTCAGCAGAAAAAAGCTGATAGAAATCAGTGGCCCAAGAGGTTTTCACTTTCTGGTACAGGTCCAGCAGTGCAGTGGTAATGTTCACTTTGAGGACATCCTCAGCTGAAACAGAAGAGGCTGTCAGTCGTGGCACTTGGAAGTTGGCAGCAATATCACACCTTTCAAATGTCAAATTATGACGCTGAGACAGTTAGCCCGCTATGCTTGTCAGACATCCTAGCAAAACACTCTTAATCGATATAGTGCACCATCTTTAAGAAAATTTGGACTAGTCCAGTGGCTTCCCCACCCCTTTTTTTCTCTCTCAACATTATTTACTAAAAGTAGAGTTGCAGGTTAAAAATCACTTTTGTAGACTTATAAATATATTCACGAACATTTGCTCACTTGTGTTTATGCTATGAAATTACCCCACAGACTTGCATAGGATGAAAAATAATACAGGCAAGTACAGAAACGCCAAAATACAGTAACTTGAGCATATCATCAGCTTCTCAGGAAGAACGTGCTTGATATGCACGTTCATGGCACACCTCCAACACCTCAACAGCAAAAGATTATTGCTGAGACTTTTTTGTCAAAAATGAGCTGTAATCAGTCCCAAAATACTAATTTGGTGTTCCGTTCAGCAGTGGAGTGTACTGTACAACTATGGCTACAGCTTGACACAGCAAAGATCAACTGAACCCTTCCCCTTCGCAAAAGATAGCCCCTCTTCAACCCTTACAGTTAGGAGTCACTGAACATGAATAAATAAAATAATTATGAAGATATTATTGAAGGACATCCATTCAAAACAGGCACTGAAGCTACAGGTATACACAATGATAGCCACTGTGCTTTGCACGATGTGTTAAGCAAGCCCCCACACTCGAGATTATACAGACAAATACCCTACCATTTATCTTGAAGTGACATTTTGCAAGGCCAGTCTTCCCAAAAGCAGCCTCCCACTGGCAATTGCACCTGTTTGAAAAGCAAGATCAGATCATGTTACACTGCTTCGTCTCTCATATTTACATCATCTAGCTTCAGCGCAGGAAAAAAAAGAAAAACGATGCAGTAGGAACGAGGCAAGCTGCATGAGCAGCTGCACCTCATGCACTCATGATAACTATAGTTCTATAAATGTTGCACATGTTGTTTTGTAAGGCTGATTTTCATATTCAAATAAGCCTAGTCTGCTAAACGTTAAGCTTGCTTAAATAAAAGAGAAGAAAAAAGAGGCTCGGATTTGTTCTTGTGTTATTGCTTATAGAGTCATACACTGCAAACAGTTGTTCTACCTTCCAATCCTTTGCAACCTCTACAATGTGCAATCTGGTGCAAAAACAACCCAAATCAATGAAATCTTGCGGGAAGCTAAGGATGCAATGCTTTAGTATGCGCATTATAAAACCACCGTTGCTGCTCAACCTTCCTTCATGCCTAAGTCAAAATATTTTTGTAACGAATCTGAAACAGTTGATCAATTTCATCTCTCCTGCTACTGCATGCCCTCTCTCCGCAGATTATTTTTTAAATTTCCAACAAGTCATGCAGGCTCAACTTTATTGACCTGGCGTCTATTATCGTTTTGTGCATGTCAGTTGGGTGCCAGCCACAGTTCCATTATAGCAGCTCTCCATAAAGTCATGGTTGCATCTAGAAGGTTGCAGTGCTAGAGGTGCCAACCGTGGCACACTTATTCTTTTGCATACTGCGCCAGCTCAAATTCTGTTGTCAGTGTCACCAATGTTTTCTTTTAGATTTTTGTTGCGTTATTCTTTCTCACTGTGCACAAATTTTTTCTCCTTCTGTGCGGCCAACTCCATATTTTCAAACCACATCAATGACGACTGCCTCCACTAAGAACTCAGAGCTGGGGGAATCACTGAAGTCTGCTGATTGAGTTGACGTTTCTCTATATTTACAGAGCAGAGGTGGGCAAACGCCCTAATTTTTTGTTCACTTCCCTCGCCCTCATGACACAAGTACTGTCCTCACCTCACGCTCACACTGAAAAGGCTACCATCCTTCTCTTACCGTTCGTTTCCTACAATTTCAAATAAATTATTTGCTCGACCCCCGAGCTTAGTTTACAACACTGATTTTTTAGTGCCATTCCTATTGTCAAAACGTGCCACAATGCTTTGCTTTTAGTTGCTTGACCATAGCTCGGCAAAATAAACGGAGCTCACTCATACTCACTCAAAAATATTTTTTGCTTAGCGCTCACTTGGACTCGGACTCACTGAAATTCTACTCAGCCTCGGACTCATCAGAACTTTACTCAGCCAGCCTCATTCGGATTCAAATTCACCAGATAGGCATTTTACTCAGCTGGGCTCACTCGGACTGAGACTCATCAAAATTCTACTCAGCCAGGTTCCCTCGGACTCAGACTCAAGAAAATTCTACTCAGACGGGCTCACTTGAACTCACTCACCAGAATCGTACTCAGCCGGCATGACTCGGACTCAAACTAAGCAAAATTCTGCTCAGCCAGGTTCACTTCTTGGCCCACAGATCTCACAAACTCAGACTTTCTCATGAATTGAATATTTCAATGATAAAAATGCCTTCATACCAGGCTATAAATAGGGAATGCAGAGGGATTACAAACGCTAATAATTTAGAAAAGAGTATGCACGAGAGTCGTTAATATACAAGAAATTTCTTTATCTCTTGTTCACCACGACCTCTTGCAAGAACCAAATAAGTATGACGCTCGACCTTGGCAGTGCTAGATTTATTTCACCTAAAGATAAAATAAGCACAAGGGATTTTTAAAGAATATGCAAATTCTTATTTGTTTGTGTATGCGTGTGCACGTGCAGTGCACACACACTTTTGTTTCTGTGGCAGAAGTGCATTTTTGGCAATTAGGATTAGATCACAGTCCTTTCTTTCTGGCACTGTACTAAATGAAGGTTTGCCTCATAACCAAATGTTTTCCCTGCTGGAATTGTCTACAAAGAAGCTTGACTATACATAATGCCACTTATCCATGATTTACTATAGAACCGCAGGAGGTCCAGCTCGCTGTATTGCTTTTTGAGGTGTCGGACATAACTCTATGCGCTGAGAATTTCTTAAATCCTCTTTGGTACACGAAGTACATCTGCGTTAGAGAGACTTCCTACCAGCACACTTCAAAACTTTAAAATTTAAACCCACCACGCATACGATCTGAGTGACTTTTCTGTACTTCAACAATATGAATCGCCTTTTCCTCATTTAACCTTACATCGTCATTGCACACTGCCCCGCCCTCTCCTCACAACATCCGCGCTCCCTCACCTCATCCTCACCAATCTTCCCAAAGGCGATCCTCCCCTCACCCGCACCTCACCACATGAAGGAGAGGGCAGATGAAGGTGAGGAAGGCCCACGTGAGGGTGCCCATGCCTGCTTATGAGCAACTTAAAATCTAGGAGTTCACTCCTGCAAGCAGTGCACTGGGCTGCTTTCTCAAACATAGTGATCTCAGAGATAATGCTTGCAATAGAAAGACACGAAGACAAGTAAAAAAATCAAGTGACAGGAAAAAATTCCTGTCCGGTCATTTTCTTACTGGTTTTTGCATCTTTTCAATCACAAGAAGTATGAACCAACTAGCCCAACAATAAGTAGTAATCGGTGATATCGATCACACATGCATGAATAAGCCAAAAAATGTGAAATGAAACCCTAATGGCTATTCATCCCAAGATTGCACGCTTACCTCCATGGTTCAATGATGGGCTCCCACCCCGAGAGCGCTCTGTTGTAGTAGCCGATGCTGAAGAAAAACTTGGACTCTCCGCTGAATGTTTTCAAAAGCTCCTGAGAAATGTATGTTTCTGTAGAAACAAGCATAACCACATTCAATGTCAAGCCAAGCACATGTCAATAAAAACAAACTGGCATGTTCAATCCAATAAGTTCCAAAAAAAATAATAGAAGGAAAGAAAAATTTATAGTGCTAGCATGTCGCTCAAGCTGAATCGCGACAATAGGCATCAGCTGCAAATCATCGTGCATAGGAGAGCAAAAATTAAATGGACACTAGGAATTATTTTTTTACACTTCCTCTCAATTACTGCGGTGAAAAACAGACTATTAGTGGAGAAAATAAGGCCTAACTTTAACTTCCATACTGAATTTTGTATCCAAACCACTCAGCTCACTAGATGACACGAATGTGTTGCAGATCTTTAAAGCTGTCTTCCCTGCAGCATTTCAGTAATTCTCATGTAGTAAAAGTTCCAATAAATTACGAGTACTGAAGAACAGCACTTAGTAAAGTTCGTTATTTCGTCAAGAGTCAATTTATTTAGCATAAAAAGGTTGTTTATTGCGGCGAAAGATAAAGGCAGAGTTTCCATTTTTAAACTTCACACCCACACCGAAGCACCAGCAGATTAGTATGACGTCACGGACTTCAATCTATTTTTGCATTTGGGCCATTTTTCTTCGGAAGGAGTTCTCACAAGTTTAGCACATCGAGTCTTTGGTTTCTTTAGAATGCAATGCATTGCAACCCGAGTTTATAACATTTTAACGACATATAAATACTCTAAAAAAATTTCATATTCCATCTCAATAAGCAAAACGCATGGAAAATAAGCATTATCAACAAAAAGGGGAGAAAAAAGTATTTTGCAGCAACTTTTTCAGCAATAGGCGGGAAACCCCAGGCAGGAAACTGCAAGTGGGTTTCACCTCAAGCCACGCAAAGCATTGTTTGAAATTTATACAGAACAGTTTTCATCATATGTAAACCACGAGTGTACATTTCATTTGCTTTACATCACTGTGTGAGGTCACTACAGCCGGAGATCTTGCACCGGCCTGTCTCCTCTGACCGTGCTTTCAAAAGATAGCGAGTCGTGTGCCAAACTTCTTCCTCATCCTGTGTTCCTGCTTTAAACCAACAAAATATGCTTGCTGCCTGTCATTCAGTGTTGGCCAAAGACATTTGGCCAGAAAATTCATGCTCACTACTGATACATAGCAAGAAAAAAATTTTATTGATATAGCAATTATATGGACACTCCAAACGAACTTTTACCGTCGTCGTTGCTGTGAGGTTCCGTATATATTTAATATATGTATGCTATATGCTATGCTAAGCTATATTGCCCGTGGTATATGCAGGTTATATTGCCATACCATTCTATCACTAAAGTTGCTCACACCAGGTCTTACATTTTTGTCAAAATTATTCCTCGGAATTTTAAGAATGGCAGCCCACAAACAAATGTCATGAAACAAAACACTGACAGCGCAATCCTTTCATCTTAAATCTTCTCAGGACTTAAATATTAAAGGTGCTAAACAATAACAGAGCTTGAACGTTAAAATAATGTAATTTTATTGGGGGCGGCTGTGAACCACCTCCAGGATTGGCCCAGGAAAGAGGTCCTGAAACACACCTGATACGGAAAAGTGGTGGTAAAGTCACTAAGAAAGACGTTGGCTTTAATTCATAATCATACATGCAATTGTTCAATGGCAGGATTCAAACAGAGGACTCCTAGCACAACAGCTCATTTTTACTTAGCTTACGTTTACTTAAATTCATACTGCCACTATAGCTACGAGTCTTACACTTAGTGTAATATTCTAACATGTTGCTATCGCATTCATTGCTTCGCCCTTACAGTGAAACTGATATTTTTTGTCTGGTATGTTGCCTGTAGGTGACACTCGTCAATAAAGGGTTCATAGTCCCAAAGCAGATTCTGTTAAAATCTCATGACATCACGATGAGCTAGAGTGGGAACTTCAAAGCCATCTTTAATTCTTGCGTCTTTTCTGACACGCTGCACTCACAGCATGACTGGCGTTTCTGACATTCCTGACGAGTATTCCCGACGTCCCTTTAAGTAGCCCCAGACAAACGCTGTCAAAATTCACCACTTCATGGAGACCTGGTGCAGAAATTTCACAGTGGCACCACCACCCATTTTTCTTTGTGCTTACAAATCCCCCCCACTTGCAGTAACACTACTGTATTTCGCGCTCAAGAATTGTAAATTGCCAAGTTTAGGTTAGCTTACCGTTTCTCATTATCATTGTAATTTATGTCCACTGCAGGGCAACAGCTTCTGTCAGAAATCTACCAACAACCCCTTGCTGACTCCGTCGGATGCCCGAAAATTTCCTAGTCATCACACCACCTAATTCTCTGCCATCCTTGCCAGTGTTTTCATGCTCCTGGCACCCATCTTGTTCTATAATAGACCACTAGCATTACATGGTCTGCCCAATTTCGTCTCTTCCTCTTAATTTCTACTGGAATATTGGCTACCCTCGTTTTATCTTCAATCCACACCACTGTCTTCCCATCTCTTAAGTTATGCCTATAATATTTTGTTACATCGCTCCTTCACATGGTTTTCAGCTTCATCTCAAACTTCTTAGTTAACGTCCAACTTACTAACCCATATATTAGAACTGGCAGAATGCAAGGCTGTAATGTTCCCTGTATAGTGCACCTTTAAAAGTTGTCTGTGTTGAAGAACTCATATTTCCTATGAAAAAAAAAAAAAAAGTTGCAGGAAAAGAAGCATTTTCGAGTTCGCTAGTGCACTTGATTCCCTCAGAAAGTACAAATTCCATACTGCCCGGCACTCACCCCTGAGATCGATTTCCAGCAGTGGTACATCGGCATCCATGCAATCATCAATGATGCAGAGGCAGAAGTAAGAGACTTTGAGTTCAACAGCAGACACGACTATGTCTTGCTTGGCAACAACCGTCTGGGAGGTGCTCATCGCAGTGCTTAAGCAAAAGCTCGCGGCAGCATTCTGAGTGAGCCAGAGTGCCGCATCGTCGAGGTTGCCGCTGCAGGCTTCGAGGCTACGCAGGCAGTCCTCCCGGGAGAAGCCCATCTCCAGGAGACTGTCGATGTTCACAGCTGCATCATGGAGAAAGAAAATGATAAAACAAAATATCATGCAGATCCTACGCACTGTGGAAATTTGTGTAAGCGAAAGCTTTTGCATTTACTTCCCTGCCGTGGACAACAGTGCACTGATTCATCATGCCATCCCTAACCTGCGTGCAGTCTCCACTCAGCCACCGTGACCTGATGACATCAATGCTTGCGCCAACTGATCGGTGGTGTGCCAGGTCCTATACTCACGTAATGATGCAACACTCATGATGCTCACTTGCAACAACCTATTGACATATGTTACTGTCTCTCGTACCGCCTTCTTCCTCTTGGCACCAACGTCTCTCCCTCCTCCCTGTCCTCCTCTCCACCCCCACTACCCACAGCATCTAAACCCCTCTGTTGTCCACAGATTGTGCGGCAGTTGCATTTGGTCACATTTGAGTTATTCATGGGGCCAATCGCATTTTGTCCAGTTAACTTGTCCAAAAAGAGGAGACCCGCTAGAAGCATGAGGTACTCACAGTCCATTTTGCTGCCACCAAGCAGCCACTGCTTTGGTATTGAGTCCAGGATCCTGAGGAACATCTTGACGTCGTTGTAAGAAAGCCTGAGATTGAGGTTCATTGTCCCCACCTGCATTGGATAAAATTTTAAAGGAATAGGTAAGAATTTTCACAGTACCATCATCTGCAGTTACACAAGCAGATGCACCCGGAATTAGTGGATGCATGCAGGTACTCAAGCACACAACTTGTTGCATCTTCTTCACATCATTACCCTTTTTGCATTCAAACAACAAATAGCAGAGTCTTTCTTTTTTCTTTCTTTAATAGCATGGTACAAGATGCAGCTACGAGTACTAAACAGGGAGGGTGTCTAATGGTAATCTGTTAGTTCTGAAAGTGTGCTAAAAGACGTTAGGTCCTGACTTTCTTTATGACCAAAGGCATATGTACTTTACTTGCCAAAGCATCAACAAATATGCCTTTACCACCCAACTGTGGAATGGGCAGTTGTCCACAATAATTCCCCGTGTATTAGGTATTAATGCCTTTTGCATGGGTGGTATTTGCTGAAGTTCTAAAGCAAAAACATATGCTGCACTTCCCACACAGGCATGTCAGAAAAAAGAAAGCCGCGACGGCAGCGCATTGCAGGAGTTGTCGAGACGACTTAGAGGCCTTTGCTCTGGCCGCTTGTCAGCGGCGCGCACTTTACACCTAATGCCTGCGCATTGTCACTCTTTGGCTCTTCAGTTTGTGTGCGAAAATTAAGTACAGTCGAACCCGTATATATTGAACCCACATATTACGAATTATTGTGCATAACGAACTGCAGCAAAATCCCCTTGAAAGCGTTTGTATACAATTTTTATTTTATACAGTGGAATCTCAATGATACGATCACGGCTAATACGAATTTCCGGATGATCCGAATTTACCCGTGGTCCCGGCCGAGCCCCATTACTTTGCAACGTGCCAAAGTACGGTTGTTACGAATCGATTTTCGACCCGCGTTGGTTGATACGAATAAAGGCCGCCCCACCGACGGCCGCGAAAGAGAACAGCGCGCAGTCGCGCGCTTCCTCCCTTTCTCTTTTGGTTCGGAGGCGCGGACGCGACGCCGGACAGCGCAGAGGCCGCGACTGGGTGCGAAGAGTTTGAAGCGGTGGCGCTTTTGTGCTTTTCCTACTTTTCGGCGGCCGCCCATCGGACGGAGTGGCTGCTGTGCTTCGGGCCGCGTTCTTTGCGTTTGCGCCATTTTGCCTAGTCGCAGCAAGCTATGTCGACCGAGATACAATCTCGGCTGATTCGCGCGGCGGTACGCCGAGGCGCGGGAGCCTCCGTTGGCGCGCCTTCGGTCGACTGCGTTATCGGTGCTGATGGCACAGGGCGATTGTCGGTTTCGCTGCTGGAGTCACACGGTGCAAGATAGTGCGGAACGTAATCCACGGTGCAAGGTAGCGCGGCATGTTCAGTCGTATGCTCCTCCGCTTCTCCCGCTAATCGCCGTATTTTTCTTGCCGTAGGAGGCTTGCGCTTCCGTATTCCGAAGGGGTGTTTCGTCCAAAATTTCTTCTCCAACGAGCGACGATCCATCACTAACCTGGGAGCTCTCAGTAATCCGAATTCTGCGTGTCAAGTGAAGACGCCGGCGTGGTTTACGAAGCAGACAACTGCGGTTGCCATCTTGCCCCTGCTACAGCAGCAACCAATGGAGAGACGCCTTTCAGCACGGCAGCCAATTGGAGGCCCGCTTTCATCGAAGGGCCCGTGTGACTACCTAGCGCAGACCCGTGCTTCTTTTGAGTTTGCGCGTTTGTTACAAGATATCGACGACGGACGAATTGAGAAGCGGAACGGCATAACTTTGAGCTTTCGAACGATACCAAGATGGCGGCGCTCGGTGGCGTGAAATACTACGAGATATGTCTCCGTGAATTGCGGTGATCTGGCGCAATTTAAAGCTGTTTTCTCGCCCTGCGAACTGACGAATAAATCTTTTTCGGCCATTTTTAGTGCGTTTTCAGCCAAACCATTTTGATACAGCGTAGATTAGACGTTGCAGATACCGAAACGCGTGGTTTTCAAAAATCAAATTTTCTCGCGATTTTCGCGATCTGATCATCCCCCCATAATTTAGTTAGTTTTAATTGTGTTTCGATGATACGAATTTCGGCTAATACGAATATTTTTCATGACCCCGTGAGATTCGTATCATCGAGATTCCACTGTATATCGAAATACCTATATATTGAAATACCTATACAACGAAGTTTTTTGTGATCCCCTTCAGATTCTATATATCCAGGTTCGGCTGTAGTTCTTTTACAACTCCAACATCGCGAAAAAATTGTTTCCAGAATTTGGTTGTATGTTGTGTATTACTGAAATTACACCGATTTGAAATTTCATAATGGTCAAGGCCATGGGTGTGTTTAAAAATACCCGGTGCACGCAGTCTACAAAAGCACAGCCTTTGAGATCCGAGGAAGCTGTCGCTGAGACGTAGATTGATGATATTGTGCCACATGTCACTGATATGAGAAAGTGACCGCCAGCACACGAGGCGACTATCACGGAAACCACATAGCGCGAGCCATGAGCCGGCCATGGTGGCGTGCAGTTCGAATTATCCGTGGCGGACCCAATTTGCGTGCAAATTAACAAGCTTTTTCACACATGGAGTTTTATGGAGCTTGGTCAGACCTGGGGCACCTAGTTTGAATTATCGAGAAATTCAAATTAATGAGGAGTGAAATAATGAGCTTTTACTGTATATTTCTTTCATATGTCATGCACTATTCTTTGGTTGCGAATGCAAATGAATGAATGAATGAATGAATGAATGAATGAATGAATGAATAATGCTCATAGTTTAAAATAAGTTTCACTACACCTTTCAGAACTGCTGTTTTTTTTTTACCAGCCACTTTATATTCGGGCTGGGCGCATCAAACCTGCAATGTGTGTGTGATGGACGCTTACCTGCAAGACATGTCCGAATTTGGCATCCGGTGGTGTGGAATCTCGGTCCACGAGATCAATGTAAACGCTGATGGGGTCTATAATGGACAGTGCAGTGTCATCCTCTAGGCCAAGAATGCACGAGAACACTTCCAAGTTCTGAAGGTTGCAGGACAGGGGTCTCTCAGTAAGCGCTTTGTGGTAGGACAGCACTGCTGTTGACTGCAAAAAAAGAGACACCATTATTTCAACTGCAGAAGCATAAAAATGAGTTGGTGCATATACGGCAGGCATTAATAAGTCATCAGTGGCAGCTTACCGCTATCCTTGAAAAGGAAAATGGGGCGAAAACTAGAAGGCTAACGAAGAAGCTTGAGAAAAAGCTAAGAGCCATGGAACGAGCGATAGAATGTAAAATTATACATGTAACTTTAAGAGACAGAAGGACAGCAGTGTGGATTAGAGATAGAGAGCAAGAGGTCGCAGTTAAGAGGAAGCTTTAGTTCGGTCACAACTCCGACGCTGCCTATTCAAATATATCAAAACGCATTTTAATGAAATTTGCGGCATTTGAGAGAAAATGTTACATTCTAGTGACTGTTGGAAGCGGAACTTTGAATTATGGCCTGAATTTTTGTACAAAGGTTGCCATAAATTGAAAAGTTTGAAAAAACAAAAAAGAAGTATGAAGCTTACAAATTTACAACTCTGCACCAAGAACAGATATCACAGTTCTGTAGATAGCATCCATCAGAACATCCATGAAGACAAATTTCGTATAACTTATATATTACGTGAATTGTTACAATGTTTATGAAGGCCTTGCAAAAGAACTACTCAGATATTAGTGGTGTATCAAATTTGTTCGCTTTAGATGTACTATTAGATGCAATTTACAGAATTGTAATATCGTTTTTCATTGCTGAGTTATAGTTGTAAGCTTGATAATATAACTTTCTGAAAATTTGCAATTTTCAACAATTCTTATAAAAAATTGACGGTCTAATTAAAAAATTCATAGCAGTCACTTGATTGTAAGTTTTTCTTTTAAATGCAGCAAGCCTCACCAAATTTGGTGCAGTGGTTGCCGAGAAAACTATTTCCCCTTTCCAATTAGATAGGAACCCCTGAGCTAAAGCTTCCTCTTATTACTCTAGCTGAGATTAAAGGGAAGTTGGGCAGGCCAGGTAATGCATACAGCAGGTAACCGACGTTCGAGAAACCTGCAAGTTGTGTACATTAGAGTTACAGAATACGTGCCTAGGGAGGGGAAATGGTGTGAAGGATGGTAGAAAACTAGGTACTAGTGTGACTAAATTAGAATATTTTCAGGCATAGGACAGAGTCAGCTGGTATGTACAAGGTAGGGGTAATTGGAGCTTGCTAGGGGAGGCCATCCTGCAGTGGACATATAATAGGGTGATTACGATGAATTCACAAGTGCTGTAAAGTGTTGAGTCAGAAAAGAAAGAGAAACACTAAATTTGAACTTGCTAACCTGGTGACAAGGAAAAGAAAGCATATCGGATGGATACAAAGTTGCTGGCTTAAACCAAGCCTGCAACCAAGACCAGTGGAATAATGGAAATATCCTAAGCAGCCAAGTGAGAATTAGTTACACAACAAAAGATACCAATCACTCCTCTTACATTAACGAAGAGAAAAGAGACCGTATAATGCAGCGATTCCTTTCTCTCAATTCTATTCCTTTCTTGCCACCCACCACTCCCGATCAGCCGATCATGGTGCAGGAACTTTTGCAGGAGGAGTGCCATTCAGATCACTAATGACGTGTGAAAACGAAAAGAATTTAAATAACATTGTTGCACTATGCCGGCCCTGCACTCCTCTGATCATGATTATGGTTAGCACTCAAAAGGAATATGCTGATGATGCGCAGAATCATATCACTTTCTACACATTACAAGCTACAGTTGAACACTGATGACACATCAAGTAATTGTTAATCAAAATATCATACTAAAAATATTTCAAATATGACTGCTTATATCAAAACCATACTGATATCATGTCAAAGTACAGAATCTATTAAAAAGATAGATACCAATCAAAACTGATCATATCAAAACAGAGCAACATAATTGATAATTCATAAAAGGATCTGCTAATGTACTGCCAGAAGTAAAAGTATGCGGGCCACTGGTGTCACAGAAAAAACTAATTATTGTCGTGACCTAGCAGCACCGCTTGAAGTTGAGAAGTGCAGCCTGTACTTCTCTGACTGTATTAGAGAAGAGAACTGCTTATTCAGAGCTGCACACCTATACAGCAGCAACATTTAATTTTTACTGCAATAACCATGCTCCATTAAGATTTGCTCATGATAGTACAGAGAAAGAGAGAAAGCTCTTTAATGAAATGCAGATAATTCTGTCGCTAATATGCAAACTCCGACATGCTACTCTGCATAGAAAACGGGATAGGGGATAGAAACGCCACAGGAGAAGGAGGATGGGAAAGGAAAAAAAAAAGCCAACTGATAGCACAGTTGGGGTATGGACAGCGATAATTGGAAATCGCTGGGACAGGCCCTGATCCTGCAAATGGACATAAACATAGGCTGATGATGATGATAACAATGATGATGATAGTCTACTGAAACTTCTAGTCATCTCTTGGCTCTCGAAACTCCTGAAACTGCGACAGAATGCAGCTCCAAGATTATGACATCAAGGACCCGCAAATCACCATGGTCTCAGCTTGATACGACATAGGCTGAGATTAAAGCTTTCATCGCTATTTCTAGCAGATTACAGCTACAGATGTGACTGCCCCACCTGGCTAGGAAAGCCACAACAAATCTCCCACTTTCAGTTTGCTCCTAATGAGGCACAATGCAGCTGAGATGCACATATAACTAACACCTGAATACCCCAAAAACACTTTTCCTATGCAACCAATAACAAAAATTCAGCAGCAGCATACCTTCAGTATAACTGCATTGGTGTCCCATGCAGCAGAATCTTCAACGACAACGATTTCGGTGTCAGTCATGTTCAGTTTCAATTCCAGAGGAACCTCTGGAATAGGCTGCTGCTGCTGCTGCTGCTGTTGCCACTGCTTTAGAAAAGAAGTAGAAAAGAGAATTACAAGCACAGCATTTGCAGCCATTTGCAGCCATTCCTCGAACAGCTAAAGACTGGAACGGCCTTCCTGCTGGCATTGTTAACATCGCTTGCCCGTCTTTGTTCAAACAGCATGTGATTGATCACTTTGCATATATTTAATGATGTGTACCAAATGTGGAACCTATGTTATACCCACCCCTTATGTAATACCCCCTCCGGGGGTCTTTAAGGACAATAAACTGAACTGAACTGAACTAAACTGAAAGTTTCACAATCACAGAACTCCTGACCTCTTCACATGTACTAATCCACTTACATCATGCAGTTATTTGGCATGATAGGTACAAACACAACAAAATACACGCAGCACAACAAAATGTTGCATCCTGCATCCACAGAAGTCGCTAGTTAAACCTTACTGTGCTGGAATGCAATAGGAAACAGTGCACACAAGATTTTGCAAATGAAATCTCCCATTTGCTGAACAAGCTTGGAACGAGCTTGGAGGTTCTCTATATTCTATTCCTGTAATCATGATAAACTGAAATAAACTTGAAACTTGAATGCTATCAACAGTAAAAATTGGTTCAGCACCCCTGTGAAAGGCCTTGAGCAATGCACCGGGCAATCACATCAGATTTCATGTTCGACTAAGGTGCAGTAGAACAGAAATGTAAATCATTTACAGTTGTAGCGAAGAAGAGGGACGATACAGTGGAGCATCCTCACCAGCGCTGGCTAGTGGGTCAGTCTCCAGCGCACTGCTCGGACTACGCCGTTTACGCTCTGGGTTCTCTGCACTGACCCAACGGCTGGCTGGCTGGCTACTGGCTTTTCACCATATTTCCTATTGTACGGTCGGCACAATGCTACCATACCGACCGGATGCATCTGAATGTGCGCCCATTTCTGATATGGTGAGACATGCCGAAGAGTGCTGCGACCTCGCCCGGGCCTTTACCTCCAATGACCAAGGTTGCCAGAAGAGCATTCACGGTGACACCACTTCTCCATCCAGCTTTCTTCCTGGAGCGCTTGTGTGGCTCTTGGTTCCTTCTGCTGCACCTGGTCTGTCTTCCAAGTTACTGCCTGAGTACGAAGGTCCCTACTGCATCATCGAGCGTGCATCACCCGTCAAATATGTGATTGAGCCCGTTTAACCGTCTTCCGACATGCACCGTCGTGGACGAGACATTGTCAACATCGAGCGCCTCAAGCCATATTCTGATCCTCTAATAGTGACGAGCTGCTAGGTCGCCGGACAACTCCCTTTTCGGACCCGGGGTAATTGTAGCGAAGAAGAGGGTCGATACAGTGGGGCACCCTCACCAGCGCTGACCAGTGGGTCAGTCTCGACAGCGCATTGCTCGGACTACGCCGTTCACGCTCAGGGTTCCCTGGACTAATCCAACGGTTGGACCTAACGCTAGCGTGCAATAAACACCTTTACACAGTGAACAGATGCCAGGGAAATCTAACGAAGCTTGTTGTTGGGCGAACAAGAGCGAGAGTTTACTGTGTGGTTTTTACAATTTTTGTTGCATGACCAATATTGCTGACTGCACTGCCTGAATAAATAAGGATGGGAAGATTACTATTAGAGGCACGTGCTGCTAGTGAAATTATTTTCAAGTATTTCAAAGCTTATAGGCATTGAAAGAGATCTTCTGACAAAGGGATGCAGGAAGGTACAGACCTTCCTGTATTTAGGTGCCATGGTTCATGAACGTGATCATCATGATAAGTGATAACGACACGATCACAGCAGTGATAGCCAACTGAAGATGGCATGTACATATGAGAAGCTTTGAGAACGCGAGCCTTGTTTTTGTAGCAATTCTTCTTGTTTCTTTATTTTTCATACATATGTTGGCGAAGTACTACACCACGACATAAGAGAATCTGCATTCATAATAAAGAAAATTTATAAAGAGAATTTAATAAACTAAACCAATACCACACTCTACAAACAAGCCCATTTTGTAGAATGTGCTGTTGGTGTAGTTCATAAAATTCTCTTGACATGTGGCAAAGTAGGCACCAGCGAGACTGGCCGCCACATTAATGAGCACCTGAAAGAGCATTAGTGGCTTTTACTGACAGAAACGTGCTTGCATCTAGCACAACACTGCAAGCTCTTCTCAAAGAGACTTCAATATTGAAAAGAAGCCTGGACACTACTGCCCAAAAATTATCAGAAGCTTTCTTTATAAGATCACTTGGGTCAGAATGTGTCAGTGTTACTTCTGTTGCTCTGTACAACAGTGAATTTATTTTCTAAAGTTTTTTGTTTGACATCGATCTCCTGATTTTTCTGATGTCATGATGGCTTCTCTGCACATTCTCTTTACATCTGGGTTCTTGTAAGTAGGAGGGTGATGTAATAAAGGTGTCTGTTGAGACTAGCACATTGTACTGTCTCCTTGTGTAGTCCTGTTTGCGTTAAAGTTTGTTGTGAACACGTACCAACTAGCCCATCAATGCATGCTGCTCAAGAGAAAGTGCACTTTAAACATTAACACAAAGAGTATGTTGATCCCATTGGTGCTAACTAAATATTTTTCACCATGGGTGACACATAGCTATGTGACATGTACTTTAATTCAACAGAAAGTGCAAGTGGCATGAAATATATAACATTTACACTACCTTGGTCATGCGTCGTACTGAGGACTGGTTCTGGGAGGTGTGCAACTCTGCTGATGTGGGCTGCTTAGCTGAAAATGCACAGAAGAGAAGGCTAATGCAAACAGAGTGGTGGAAAACTCACATTATCGTGCTGAAAAAATAAGCAAAGCCTTCCGCGTGCCCATAAGAATGAGCCAAAAGTGTTTGGCAAAGAAAGCGTTCTTACCACCGAGCATAACTTGGTGCTCGTCGCGCAGAGAGAGGAACTCAGCAAGTTCGCTGATCCAGCTGAAAATGGCCATGACGCGCATGTTGTTCAGCAGGACAGTGAAGCGTGCTGTGTTGTGCGTGAACCGGTAGTGGATCTCAGCCTGCAACACTTTTTCCTTCGAGGCATTCTTCGTTGGGAAGAGGATATTGGTGAACACATTGGGTCGGTTGTTTACCGGTGCATCTAGAAGTGAACCAGGTCAAATTTCAGGCTCACGCCATTCGAACCGATGTTTTAAATTTCAGCCTAACGTGCATGTCTGTATACAAAGCAAGCGACTTCAGGCAGGTGTGTTGAAGCAGCAAATTTGCAAACGGAAGCAAGCTTGATACAAAATAACAAACGTTCCTAACAATCTTTCAAACAATGTTTCAAGAGCAAATCTTTTTTTAAAGATTAGTTCGCCCTTCGTAAAACATTTTAGTACACATGATTGCGAAGGTCCGAGTCCTACATAAAGTTAAAATAACAGCAACAATATAGTTGATGACTGCAGTTGAGCACGTCTGGAGGTACAGTAACACAATTATCATGAGCTTACTGCATCAGGGGGACACTATCAAACATTATCACACAGGAAGAAGCATAAATAAAGACATGAAACTGACAATGCTACAATGATGAGACAGACAGAAGAACACTTCTTTTATGTACACCAATCTGTCTTGCATCATTTCTTTTTTCCCTACTTCTAGTTGACACCCAATCTGAACTGTAAATTCAATAGCAAGCATATCATCTGCTGAAACACTTTTAAGTAGGAGTGTGGGTTGTGCGAATATCAAAATTTTCTAATACAAATTGAATACAAATACTTAGCTTCGAGTATCGAATAACAATATACACATTTATTTATTATCAAGTTTGGTCATTTTGACATGTTGGAACATCGCAATTGCATTGCCATTGGTAAAGTAATTACACTAGTCAGCCGTTATACTAAAAGAGTGTGTATTTGGCAAATTTTAGTAACTTGGAAAATTGGGTAATTCCCTATAGCTGTCTGTTCTAGCCAACCTGTGCCTCATTATACAAGATTAAATGCCCGTAAACTTGGAGGCATTTGACCCTGTGCCAGCCATCACTCATCGCATTTGCTGTCAAGCAATAAGCTCAGGATTTGGGGCAGTGCTGCAAAAGAACACCCTCTGCACCCTCGCTATTCTCAAACCAGTGTTCCTTGCAACTGAGAGGCTGGCTTTTACATAAAGCATCAACGGTCCAGTGGCTAAGTGTGCTTTACAGGCAAAATTTTGCCAGCAGCACGAATTAACACAAAATTCAGCACAACATCAGACACTCATTCTTGGATTAGATAGAAACAAATGCTAAGAACTGTGCTTGCTCCCCCCCCCAGGCAGCAATGTATTCAATTTATGCAACTTTTCGTATCCTGCCGAATATTCGAAAATTTACAAATACCTAGTTTCGGAATAGAATACAAATATTAAAATATATTCGATAATATTCGAAATTTTAGAATATTTGCACACCCCTGCTTTTAGGACTAAGCACGACCCGAGGGACAGCTTACCTTTAAAGCGTGTGTCCAGGATGCGTATCTCGTGAGAGACCAGATCGATGTCATTTGATTGGTCGGAGAACCGCTCCAGCGTGAGCTTGGACCGAATGAGCTCCACCTTTGCCAGAGTGGACTCAGCATTGGCGCAGTGCAGTCGGGCATGGGCATGGACAAGCTCCAAGGTCACATTCACTAGCTCCATGCGTATGGCCAAGAAAGTCCAGCTGTTGCCGTTGTGGCCTCCCTGCTGGTAAGAGGCAAAAAAAGTAAGACTGTAAGTTGTGATGTGATGCACACTACTGGACTGTGAAGTCACTGAAGCCATATTAAATATGATAGCCTTTCTATGGCTACCATCCAGGCAAAATTTGGTCATCTCGAACTGATAACCGAAGGAGCGTAATGATGAAAGTGGAGAAATTAAAGCTTGACATCAAAAGTTAAGAAGAAACATTGACGTCATTCCAAAGCCAACCAGATGCAGGGAAAAAGAGGAAAAGAAGGATATGCAGGAGAGAAATGAGATTTAGCCAACACGAGTAGGAGATGGAAGTTGAATAAAATGCCTCCATTACACTCAAATTTTGTCTCATTACCATAAATGATAAAGATTTTTAAGCACCATTCCTCTAAATTGATTAGCTTTGAAATGCAATAGCATTCCTTTGTTATTCAGCTGCTGCATGGGCATAAATTTAGCAACAGGTGGGCTAAACGCGTCGGACAAACAGGGTCAAACACAGGCAAATGCATGACATTAGAAATGCTTTCGCATTTCAAATCTAATCACCATAGATCAGACTTGTACATAATGAATTACATGTAAATTACATTTCTTGCTAGTTCTGTGATTTTAATGATAACTTCATTTACTACGGAACACTCACTGTAATCCAATTACTTTTTTTCAGTAATAAATTACATGTAACCAGTTACTTTATTGACAACACAAGCTGCAACAGGCAACACAGCTTTGAGAACCCCAATTTGACGGGAACTATCATAGAACGGCCAAGATCATGCCACGCAGCAGCCTCGCAGACGCACGTGTTCAGACAAGGAAACCCGGGATCTCACTATCCGTTTCGTCATTTTAACGCTCCACCAGATGCACAATAAATTTACCCATGCTGGTATGTCTCTATAACAACGGGCCACATAGTATTTTACCGTATTTTTATGTGTATAACCCGCACCGTACATTAAAAATAAAAACTCAATAAAGTCGGGGTGTGGCTTATATGCGAATTTCGCCTTGAAGCACCCGCTGAACCACCATGAAGCCACACCTCAAGACAAGGTTCTCCTGCCATTCAAATCTTCATTATTTCCTAGGGAACCTCACCCTCTCCCCACCCCTGCATGTTGAAGCTTCCTTCTCCTCTCCTTCACGGCCACCCATTCTCCTTCACTTTGCGGGTCGCCATTTGGCATTTAGTAGTTTGTTGCACACGGCGCCAGTGAACTAGAGCTCTGATCACGATGTGCTGCGCTCAACAGCCATCCTTTACAGTGCAGCAGAAGCAAAAGATTATCAGCATCGCCGAAGTGGGGGCGGGGGCGTAGGCCGAAGATACGAAGTGGATGAGTCGTGCATCTGCTACGGAGACTGTTTCTGCAAATATGCGAGTGTTGTTGTATGCAGCTATTTTTGCAGGTCATACGCGAAGATTTTCTCGTTCTTTTCGGTCTGTTGTAATTGGGGGTGCAGGTTATACACAGAAAAATATGTTGATTGCAAGAAATCGCATAAGGATGATTTTTTCATCTTTTCAAAATTGGCCCAACCGAGAGCGCCTTCTCCAAGTCCGAGCAGCAATGAAGCGCTGCACTTCATGAGGACTCAGATGCCGAGTAACAACCATCAGCAAGCGAGTTTTCAGTATTGCTACTTCTTCACCTCAAAAACGAAGGAAGATGACCGGCAAAATTTTTGAAAAGCAACTGTTAGTGAAGATAAGCAATGTGTCGAGGGCTGCAGAGGACCCACTGAATGTGCCAAGCCAGCTTGAATATTCTGTTTACTGTATCTGCAATATGAATAAAAGTTTGTAGGAAAGCAACATGGAATTCATAGACTATTTCTGAGTAATTCTTCAATTACTTTTGTAGGGCAGTCATTGGTAACTAATAAATTACATTTCTGAATAAAGTAATTGTAATTCGTAACTTATTTTGTGTAACAAGCATGTAAATCTGCCAATGCTGCTTCAATTTTTGACGAGCTGACTGAAGCATTAGAAACACAACACCCTTTCTTTGGTGTCACACTGTGACAGGAATTTAGCTAGTTGTTGCAGGAAAAGAAAGTAATGCTTAAAATTAGTTTATTTATTTATTTATTTATTTATTGAAAATACTTTCAGGGCCCGAAGGCACTACAGAAAGGAGTGGGGAAAAAATGACAAGATGTGCAACTAACAAAAATGATACAAGGCATTTTGTAAAGCGATCTTGAACTCGTGATCATCAGTTATGCTTGCGATTGTGGAGGGAAGGTGGTTCCATGCGACGCTTGTCCTAGGAACAGTTCACTGTTTACCAGGCTAATCTCTTTGCACAAAACAAACACTGTGAGGATTCTAAAGGGCAATCTAAGAGTAGAGATTGATTCAACATTTTAAATTCTAAGCAAATCACAGGGCTTAATGTCCTTCAGCAGCCGGGGTTGCGAGAGACATCATAAAGGGAGACTCCGTATTAATTTCAACCATCTGGGGTTCTTTAGGTTGCAACTAAATGTAATAAGCACACAAGCGTTTTTCCATTTAGTCTCCATAAGGATGTGACCGCAACAGCTGAGAATGAACGTCCATCCTTGTGCTTAGCACCAGATTTTTACTACAACTACGTTGAGTGCACCGAGCACAGTGGGTGATCCAACATTTTCCTTTAGTGTTGCTTTTAGATGTACACAAAAAGTAAAGGCAACACAATGCTGTTGCAGCCAATAGACAGCCAATTCCCACAGCCAATGAATAACAGCCTAGGATTTCAGCAACAATGTTACAATGATGAAAGTCAAGTTTTTGCAGGCCCACCTGTTCTGGAAACAGCTCAACAAGGGTCAAATTGGATGCAGAAGTGCGCTCCACTGTCTCTCCGAGGTTGCGACTCAGGATCCCATGGACCAAGGCATACTGGCTGCGATCCAGAGTGACGTGTACTGAAGAAAAGTTTCCTTCAACCGTCCAGTCGGGCACTGAAATCAAACACCAGCCATACAGAAAACATGTGAAGAAAAGGTAACACTCACAACAATGCGCAGAAACTTTCTCATATGACACAAGCGAAAGGGTTTCAAGTGCATTGAAAAGCTCGATTTTCAGAAGCTGTATTTCACTGCACAACGTAATTTTTTTCCCTTTATGCTAATTTGGCCATGAAGTCATGGTATATGAAGGGATAATATTCATTGTGAACTAAGGAGTCTATGAAATGCATGGCAAAAAAAAAAAAAAATCTGCAGAACTCCAGTGATTTCTTTGGTGATGAACTCCTTCAATGTGACAGCAGGAGGCTCTCACAGCAAACGCTGTTCTCAAGAACTTCTTTGCAATGCATACAACATTGACACTGCCCACTACACAGCATTAAATAATGTGGCCTTTGAAGTAGATGCAGAGACACCACTACTCTCAGTGTCAGTGTGACGCTCAAAACATTGCACAGATCTCCAACAGCGAATGCTGCACAATAGCCCAGTGGTTAGTGCGTCAAGCTCCAAAGTGCACAATGCCACAAGGACATGAGTCAGGATTGCAGTGGCGATGGTGGGCAGGTTTGTTATACGCATGTAAGTGCTAATTTAGCAACCCTGAGCGCAAGTTGCCGATGTCTGTAACAATAATATGTTGCAACATCTTAGGTGTTAACGTCTTTACAATGAAAACATTGAATATCATGTGCTCTTCTATTAGCAGCATTGTGTAGTGATTTATTGTTTTATTACACAGAACAGAGATACGCTCACTGGCACTACCTTGTGAGTCAAAGCACTGTACTATATAAGACAGTTTCCTGGAGCATGGAGTGCCTGCAGCACAAGCAATGCAATGGTGACAGCAGACAAGATTTTTCCTTTTCCTTGCCCTATAGAAAGCGCGAAGTCAAGGATGAGGCAGCGACCTGAAGACCACAGCTGTCATCGTTATCCTCGTGAACACGTGATGGCCAGATAGACAAAGCAGACCAAGTTTCAAGCATTTAACAGCTGCCGTAGTCAAAGTGTTATTTATTAAAAGGTAACACAACAACACAAAAGAAATAAACCGAATGTAAGCTAAATCAGGTTGCACCAATATTCCCTCATCCCATATTTTGCCATGGTACAAGAACTCACCGGAATGGTTGAAAGCAGAGTCCAGGTTCTTCTCAACTAGCAGATGTAACATCAATGTGCGTTTGAGGAGAGGGCCACCCTAAAATCAAAAACAAGACATGAAGGTGGAGATAACATTGTAGACTGCTAGTATAATTTCGCATTACTGTTGGTGTTTACTCATCTGGTAAGATTAATATTGCTCTGATGAATAAGGCTTTGCCTAGAGCTAGCTGGTAAAGGATCACTCGATTTGCTGGGCTGGTTTTCATACGAAATACACCACAAAGAAGGACAAGCACAAACAATTGCCCATGGCACACTGACAACACACTATTACTTGCATGCTTGCAGCAAATATTTAGTCGCAAGCCCGCATTTGTATGTTTGCTTGATTTATTTTATTCTTGTCTGCCATGCTAAACCAACTTGTGCAACAGTAATAAGGAGCCATAATTCAGTAAATGCAAAGAAGTACAGAAAGGCAGAGAAAGCTGGCAGCTCTCCATAGCTGACAACGGTGACATGATGGCAAGTTGAAACTCACATTCTTTTTGATGAAGATGGATGGAAACTGAACGGTGTATGAACCCTCGGGATGATTCGCTTGCACAGCTTGGCAAGCTGGCACACACACACCAGAATAGACGTCCATGTCCACCAGCTCCACATCCATGACTTGCAGAAGGCACTTCTCATCTGAAAGAAGACACACCATTGCAAATAAAGCAGGTAAAGTAATGACAATGCAATAATTAGAGAACTTGCAAAACAGCACACAAAACCAGGTGAACAAAGCCAACTGTAGACATTCTGCCCAACACTTCTGCGGTTTCCCAAAGCTCACCCTTGCACTAAGGGACACATCAGAAAGCATGACACAGACCATCCATTCAGTCTTCTTAATTCTTGCACAGAAACGCAATATTGACCTTAATGGCCTACAGATAGGTACTATCTTGAACAAATTAAACATAAAAAAAAGAAAGCTATGACGTAGGACACCTCTTAAAAGTAGCAGCTCAAGTTTGACCAAATAATGGTGCAAGCACCAATGCGTACATGGCAAAAGAATGCCCGACATCACATAACACGGCAAATACAGAAATAAAAAAATGCAATCTAGTTAGCACTACACTTTACAAATGTCAACAAGAGTACCATCACACTCAGTGTAAGCTATGGCGCGTGACAACTTTGCCATACACTTTCACGGTGTAGCTTATACTGAGCGTGATATGTACATGTGTACTGTGTGTACAGTAAGCATCAAAAGTTCACGAGGCCCCAGGATCTGAGTAGAATCAGAATATTTTCCTGGATTTCAGATTTGAAACTTGTACTAATGCATGCGATCAACACAGTGTTGTAGTGTTTTAATGGTGGCAAGCTAAAACTGTGCTGAAATGCAGCTTTCTTGTGGAACCAACACCTTGTGCAGTTTTGACGCCGACCGTATCTATTGCAAAGTTTGCGTTCCTATTTCCATTTCTTCAAATCTCGAGTTGAACAGCTTTCTGTCCACTGATATAAATGCCAAATAAAGTGTTATACTTTACCATCCAGATCCTCCAGCACTTTCATGACTTCTTCGGCACTGATCACAGTGCAGCCCTTCCTTGCAGGTTCTAGCTGTGAGCTGGAAAATAAAAAAGACAGGTATATGCAGTGACGTTTCCTTACATCTTTGCTTTCGGGGGGGAAAAAAAAGCTTAACAAAGCAAGAACTAAGAAACAACTTTTATGTGGATTTGTAGCCCCTGTACAGTCCGTTAATGTAAACTTGACTCACGTCTCGAGTGAAGCACGCCGTGAGGAAGCAGCACTCTTTTCCTCTCCTGTGAATCGAAACGTCGTGGTGATGTTCAGGTTCCCCAGGTTGGCAACAAGCACATCGAAGCTCCTGTACGACTGAGGCACCACAATCACAGGTGAGGCAGCCGTGACCTCCAGCTGAACCCTGGGTGCTCTACAGGCCTCTAGATTCATCTGCACCAGAGACAAGAAGAAAATCCAAGTTTTTAGGGCCCTCCCCTCTTCAGAGCCTAAAACCTGCACTTATAAAAAGGCAACACCACAACTTATTAATGAAAACTTGGGTCACCCAAAAGAGTACTTGTAAGACATAAAGCATACAGTAGAAAACATTTTTGAACCTGAATCTTGTATACTCGGCAGGCACAATTAACGGTTCTTAAAATAAAACTTCAGTAGGCAACCTGAATATTCACATAAATTTAAGTATGCCAGTGACTTCAGTTGGTTTCGCTTGCTTCCCCCATCACATAATTATTTGTAGCAAACTGGAGCTAATTTAGTCGTTGCCTCAGTTAAATTAAAACTTGAACAGCGCGTTTCTTTACTGAAAGGTACCAAATGTTGCTCATTGCCTAATGACCATGACGTACAAGTGGATGAAATAGATATCACAGAAGCTAGTGGTGTCTAGAACCACTACAGTCGTACTCACAACCGTGGCATATAGCTGGGTGAAATAGCTACTATATCCACAAAATTCAGCAATAACAGTAACAACCATTTTAAACAAAGTCACACCTTATTGCCAGCTGTTGCAGCCTTCAGGAGCATCTGAAGGTCACTGAAGTCAGCAAAAAAGTCAGTGACCTCAGTCAGGAACCGTTGTGTGTGAACCACATGAACCGAAGACATTTCACACTTGACCTTGATGTCACAGTCACGCTGAAGATCAGGGTCTAGAGTTCCATACCTGAAAATTTAAGACAACATGAAAATGCAGAGCAAGGCAGGTACAACAATGATCAGTTCTGTGCCTTCAAGGAATTCAGTTAAGTGCAGTTTATAAAACCACAAGGAAAAAAATTCATGCAGATTCCACACAATGTGGGAATCTGCACAAGCAAAGGTTTGATGAGCCAGCAAGACTAAAAAAAATTGAATTCTGGGGTTTTACGCGGCAAAACCATGATTTGATTACAAGGCTTGCCAAAGTGGAGGACTCCAGATAAATTTTGACCACCTCGGTTTCTTTAACGAGCACATAAATCCAAGTACAAGTGTTTTTGAGCTTTGAAAGCTACCAAAATGCAGCTGCCATGGCCGGATTCAAACTCGTAACCACACAGCAACACAAGCTTCGCAGCGCAACACTGAGCAGAAAGCTTAGCAGCGCAACACCATCACATGAATTCTTCCCTACTTTATTTGACACTCACTTTATTTTGCTTTTATTCACACACACCTAGCCTATTGTATTGAATCATGGGGAGCTACATACGGTCGAATGCCTTTATAACACAGTCAGGGGTGGGACTGCCCAAAGGCATTTTGGAGTAATTTTCGGAGCAAGTAAAATTGTGTTTTGGAGCAGTTTGGAGCAGACAAAATTGCATTTTGGAACAGACTAAACTTCATTTCAGAGCAATTTAGAGCAAATAAAATTTCATTTTGAAGCAGTTTAGAGCACGCCAATATAAATTTTGGTGGAATAATGGAATATGGCAGCCAGCGCACTTCGATACCAAGACAAAACACAGAATAAACCAACAGGGTTTATTCGCGCTTTGTAGCTGTAGCGTATCAGAATATGGAAGAGGGAGTCGATCGGCGGCACGGTGCATATGCATTCCTGTAAAGCCAAAAACATTGGTGACACTATGATCGAACTATATATTGCCACGCCGACGCTCATGATGATAGTGGAAAATGTTCTCAAATTATGGGGTCCAATCGACGCGGTAACATAATTTCTGGGTCACCATGTGTCACCGCAGACCCAGAGAGCCGCAATCAGCCCTGGGCTGGTATAATTTAAAACTATTCCAATCTGTTTTTATTACAGTAACAATTATACGCACACTCCAGGCGCATTTCTGCCGTCGTTGTCACCGTGATGTTCCTTATAAAGTCCAGGGGCGAAAACATTGTCGCCGCGCGCCGTATGCTGTATGTGCGAGTGAAGGCATGCTAGAGGTCGGCGTAATCTCGCACACAAGGCAGGAGAGTGGGGAGGAAGCGCGCCGTCTTCCATCATGCCCAATGCACCGGGGGGGTCGAGACGGAGGGGGAAGGCGGGGGGGGAAGGGTGCTCTACTCCGACAGCTGTTGCGTAGTGTGGCCGCACGGACCCTGTCTTGAAAGAGATCTGCGATGGGGACAGAGTGCGAGCGCTAATAGCTTCGTGCGTGCTGTGTTTTCGCCACTTAGTTCGCGCTGAAGTGAGAGGCAGCACGAAGGTCAATTCGCTCGCTGCTGCTGCCGCGCTTCCTCACTCCAGCGATTTGACAGCGAGTTTCCGCGGTCATCGAGTGAGATGTGCTATGTTTGCTTGTGCGCACGTGACACTATTCTTGTCAATTTATCTAGTAAGTGAATGTTTACAAGTTTACACGGCCGATAAAACTACTATTCTTACTTCGATATAGCTGTCTATTGATTTGCTATCACAATCGATGCTTCGCCTTTCGGGTGAAACAGCGACATTTTATTCCAAATCCGCCATTAGCCCTTCGTGATAGGTCAAAATGGCTCAGGCCTCGTCCATATGGGCATAAAAACAGATTGCAATAGTTTTACGTTTTACCGTCCCTGGGGACAGAGACGCCCACCAGCTGGACACACTGCAACATGCGCCTCCCTAATATCTAGTTTGCTCGCAGCGCTCTCAGCCTACTTTTTATTGTTTAGCGCCTCAGCTAGGCCACACCGCTCGGCCAACTCAACGGTATTCTATAGTACACTCTAAATACAGCCGCCCTGGCCGTTCCGACAGCAGCAACAAGGCGACGCGCGCGCTGGCCACTTGCCGGAAGCGCCGATAAGTCCATGCAGTGTTATAAGCGCGAAAATTACGAGAAACTGCGGGAGGCGCCGTCACGCGGTATGCAGAGTGTCAACAGCTGCAATCTTTACGGAGAACGAATCAGCTCACTGTTCGTGGCCACTGCCAGAGCACACATGCCGAAGCCGTCCTGGCACAGCGTGGCGCAATCTTGGTCAATTTTCTGTGTTTGGCACAGTTTGGTGCAGAAATTTGCGTTTGTATCAAAATGGCGTAATTGGCGCAGGAGTCCCACCCCTGCAAAGTGCTTGAGGCCTCCGAAATCATTCATAATACAGGTCACTACATTGTAAAGGCCGCGCACTGCACAGATCACAATAGAACAGGAACAGAATGATTCCTTCGTTATTCAGGTCATTTCGTTGTAGAGGTGCTCGTTGTAGATGCACTCTACTGTATTCTAGCTATCTAGAACCAGTTAGCGAAATACTACAAATATGCGCAATATAAGCTACAGCGTCAACAGATCACTGTGCACCTTTTTTTAAATCCCTTCGGATACTGCCACTTGACAGTGCAAACAAATCAAAGATAACCCATGTCACTGATCAAGTGTTCGCTAAGAATGAACCATTTCGATTCAGCATAATTACATTACCTACACTAATAATCACTTTAACTTGCCTGCTTTTATTACTCAAACTTATTGGGGCCCTAATTTGGAATTCTCTCACGAATAATGTTAAAGCTAATCACGTTTTACAAGCACTAAAGCAGTTTTTAACATATCTGTGAATAACTATTATTGTGAGATCCTGGTGTATTTTATGGTATTTTAGAAAATTTTATGCACCGTATGTTATGTTGCCACAAAAAAAAAAAAGCGTATTTTGTAAAATGGACCCGACAGTAGCCACAATGGCTATATGGTCCGGCAATGCAATAAGTTAGTCATTTGCTGCCAAAGGCACACAAACGGCAACTCCAGCACAATATTTTGCACACTAACTACAGGGCAGCTGCTTTGTAGCAGCAAGCCACACATTCAACAGCATTGTTGAGATTTATACATCAGAACATGAGCTTTCCACACAGTAGCATCATGTGTATGACCACAATGAGAAGTTGCAAGTGTCAACTTTGGTTGCAACACTGGAAAATGGTCACATTAATTTAGGTGCCCACTTAGACTCAATGCCTGTCTCTGGGCATTGCGCTCTGATCAAGACACCCTGTGAAGCATACAGTACATGCAATTCTCATAAGACTGTATTCAGAGCAATGTCCAAATGCATTTCTAAGGGTGAACAGCTGTAGAGCCCCGTGACAATGTTCCCAGTGACAATGGATAAAATAAAATTCCATGTATTTTAACAAAGTCAAACCTCAGAGTTGGCTCAAAATCCCAGGGCTAGATCTAGTACACATATAATATCGAACAAAGTGGATGAGAATTCCGCGTAATTCCAAGGAGTGCACACTGAATTTTGTTTGATGTACAACAACATACTGAAACACAGAAAGTGACTGGACAAGTGCAGATGAAGGCATACGTTCAGATCCCACTTGTGGCAAATTGTCTTTTCGTACACTTTCATTTCCCTTTGCTTTATCATTTCTACATTTCAATTTTAAAGAAGACGAGTAATTTAACATGTGCTTTCCTTCATTTTACTCTCTGCTGGTTTCATAAGATTGTGCCTAACAAAGCTCGGGCCTATTGGTTCCCCTTCTTCTCGTTCCTTGCTATAACTAAGTCACATCCGACACAAAAATCCTTTGTTTTATCAGATATTTGTTATAAGCTTCTAGTGTGCCAAAACATTTGCAATCTGGTCTATGCAAAAGAAACGAAAGAGCAATGACTCTGGTGTGCCGATTTTGATGGCCTTTCAGCAGCTTGTGCTGATACATAAAACATGATCAATGCTAACTGTTTGCGTACCGTATTTTCCGGTGTATAAGATGCATTTTTTTTCTTAATTTTTCGTCGGCGCGTTTTATAGAACGGTGCCTATGTACATTTTTTTTTTTTTTTTCAGAAAAAGCTGCCGTCAAAATCGGATCCGATGTTATGGCCAAACGAAGCGCGCTGGTTGACTTAATTGCTACGGGTTCTGTGCGCGCTATCGAGATGCCAGGTTCGTGTGATCGAGTTCCCGAGCGCCGTGCGAGAAGGATGGAGCAGGCAACGCATGCGGCGGTAGGCCGACCGCGAGTCGATCGACCCCGAAGTCGTCACATCTGCAGATCTCTGTCAAGATACGGCGCGCGCCGCTGCGCAAACTACGCAGTTGCTACGAGAGTACAGGCAGCCCCTCCTCCCTCACGGGCAGCCTTCCTGCTTTTCCTCCCTTGTGCGCGATTCGGGTCACCGCCGCACGCTTTCACTTGCACATACAGCATACGGCATGCGGGGACGATGCTATCGCCATTGGACTTTACACGGAACATCGTGGCAACCACGACGGCAGAAATGCACCTGGAGTGGAAATATATGGCACCCATACGCTGGCGCGTGACCCGCGTTCACGCTGCGAAACGTCACTGTAACTTTTTTTAAATCGCTTACCGAAATAACAGGTGCGTCTTGTATACCGGTGCAACTTATATGCATTTTTTTTTTCTCCGGGAAAACTGCCGTTTTGAGGGGGGTGCATCTTATACAAAGGTGCGACTTATAGAACGGAAAATATGGTAGTTTTTAATATGCAACTGTGCGGTCAATGTGGTCTCACAGGATCAGCACGTTAGCCTCATAACTGCAAGCGAGCCAAGCCAAGATGCATGCTGGCCAAGATGCGCAGCCGCATCCAGAATATGTCATTTCAAGTTGCCTCAATGGAGTATTTGAATTTTTTTCCACCAGAGTACACGTTTTTGAACTGCAAGCGAACAAATACTTGCTTTGCTATGACCAATATTGTCTCGGTTGTTGCATTTTCAGTTTTGTTAAAGCAGTAAAACTACTCACTGAAATAAAGCATGGCCAACCAAATTTCAGATTTATTTTGTTATACAGTGGTATCTCGTTACTATGAACCTCACATTAACAATTTTTTTTCAGCTTAACGAAGGTTTCAAAAATCCCTAGCCAAAAGTCTGTTGCAGTGTAAAAATATTTCAGTACAACACTGAATATTTCAAAATTTTAAGAGAAATTTTATCCTTTGTCTGTGTTAGTAGCACCTCAAAATAACAAATTTGTGACCTAAAATATGTGCACATCTCCGACTTACGAAGCAGTGAAAAATTATGTGCACCCATAATACCATCAGTAGCTGATCTTATCGGAAGGCTGTGATTCCAATTCCATGCCAGCCCTATCGCCATCACCCGCAGTAATGGTGGCTCATAGAAACACGAATCGGCATTATATTGGCACTGAAAACATGACTCCAAAACACTGCAAGATCACATTCATTGCACCGTTCACCATCACCACAACCTTGAAGGACTTAGGTGCAAAATTGCTGACAAAAAAGCAGGTTTAATTAAAATGCCACCTAAACTTGAGATCGATCAGCAAGTCAGTGAAGAACACAAGGGAAGCAATAATAATTGTGCAGAAACAATCGACAATGATTATCAATGTAAACTGATGAACAAATGAACAAACATTTTCTTTGTCAATTTGGCCACCGACCATCCACCACTGACCAACCACAAAAACAGGCGAAAAGAAGCAAAGAGAGGTATCCACCTTAAAATTTGTGGATGTTTCGGTAACATTTGGCAATTATGTGCAGAGAGGCAGCATGTATAGATCTCAGATATGCAAACAATGATGTACCAGGTGTGGGAAGAATTTGAGAATACAGCTTCGAATCACTATAGACAATAACATTCTCATTCCATCTGTCTAGGCGCTTAGCTTCATCTTCACCAACCCCTCCGTCACCTATCTAGCACACTTATTCCAAGATATCAGGTTCCTGTCTGACAAGGGAGATGAAGTCATACACTCCTTATCGCCTTACACGCAGACCACAGCGACTCGGAAATTGCCACTTTCTTAAATATCACTAAACCTTTCTTGTACACGCAAGCGTAAGTGGCTCGCCAGTGAAGTCGGCGATGGGAAGTCTGAAGTTGTGAAGGAAGTGAGCGCCGGAGGAGGAAGGCGCCTGGAGGTGGAGAAGAGAATCGCACGCCAGGGAAAGCCCGAAGGAGGGTGCTGAGCGCGTGGCAAAGCAACGCCTCCAAGAGGAATGTCTAGGTGGCGCTGAGCAAAGGGGGAAGGGGAAAAAAAGCGAAGTGTCGTGGCGGAGGAGGGTAGGTGGAGGCGCGCTGAGTTAACCTCCAATAGTTGCTGCTACGGGTGCGGTGTGCGGAATGAACGTACCGGGTTCGTCTCGTGATAACATCGTCCCAGCGTGCCGCATGTTCTATGTGCGAGTGAAAGCGTGCGACAGTGAGTGTGCAAGGAAGGAAAGCGGGGGAGGAAGCGCGCAGTCTTTCCACTGGGGTGGGGAGGGGAAGTGGGGTACGTATGGCACGGCCGCGTGAACCCTATCTTGAAAGTGATCAGCGATGCGGACAGTTTAGGCACCTAGGCGTACCGAGGGCCGATAGCTTCGTGTGCGCTATAGCACCCATATGCTTGCGCGTCCCCCTTAATCACGAACTGAAATGTCACTAACTTTTTCGTGCTGAAACAAATGTTTATGCCCAATTACCATCTGAAACAAAGAGAAATAAGCACTACCAGTGACAAGACACCATTCAGGCAGTTGAGTTTCTCCAATAGGTTAAAGCCATGATGACTGAGAACCCGGACAGGCCAATTAGGCCACGTAGCTTTACAGGGACAGACAACTGTTCAGAACATGAATACAGATAGCCTGGCTGACGGAAAGGTCGTTTTTCGTATTGGCTGAAGCGAGCACTGCTGTCCTCATTAAACGAAGGATTTATACTTTAAATTTATTACAAGTTGAAAAAAATTACTTTTGGTGACCCCACGCAGCGAAAGCATGACCACAAATCGAATTGCCCTATCACGTGACCTACAATTAGTGCACATGGCTCCTGGGCCTCTTTCCAATAGTAGTGAAATGCAATACATTTTTTTCTATTATAAGTTTTTCCATAACTTATAATGCGCAGCTAAATCTTCTATTGTTATGAGTAGAATGGCGCTGTGAGAACTTGCACCCATGGTCAAAACAGGGCACCACATTGCCACTAGCACTAGGATTTGCAGCAGCCACAGATGCAGCAGCTTACTATTGCAACAGTTTTTTATTTTCAGAAGTGGCTGAAAAAGTTAAAATGCGGATGGTTAATGAAGTTGCACTCCCTCCTGTAAAGGCCGCCCATCGTTCTGCTTTCCTAATTTGCGAGATGGGCTATCAGAATTGCTCTCATTTTACAATGTTGCTGGTGTTGAGACTCCTATTTTTTTTATGACATTGCTCAGATTGAAAGACTCTGCTTAAAAAATTACCATGTGCTTTTGGAAGTAACCAGAGCAGGTATGAACACTTCCAAGGATGAGCTTTTTCATCATCATCAGCCTACTTTTATGTCCACTGCAGGACGTCGGCCTCTCCCTGCGATCTCCAGTTACCCCTGTCTTGCGCTGTAACTCTAATAATCCATCATTTATCTACCCTACGCACCTACAGAAATTGATCAATCTGATGGTCAGCTTTCCTACGCGCTGTTAAACATTTCCATTGGAATTCTTCTACTAGCAACATCACGCATTGTCTAAAATAACAACTGACACAATAACAAGGAAGAAATACTCCTGGCCCACTTACTTGAACACGGTAAAGTGCAGCGCCTCAGGACCAGCTGTGATGAAGCGTTCCCGGTACAGCTGACCATGTACCGTTAGGTCCAGAACGCATATCTTGCCAAGGCTTGCTTGTAGCGTGATGTTGGAATCTCTCAGGGACAAGTGGCTGGAGAAGCCACTTATTGTAGCTCTAGCCAGCTCATACGTTGGCTTGTTCAGCGTCACAATAAAGTTACGAATGTTCACTTCCAGTTCTGTGTTATCAACATCTGCCTGGGGCTCTGCACAGAAACAAACAAAAAGTTGTGCAGAAACCATCGAGGGTCATTGTCAATGTAAGCGTATAGCCAAACGCTTCAAGGAAGCTATTCGCTTTTTTAAAGAAATGGTGCGCTAGACTGCATATATTTGTTGCAATGAGGATTATTAGGTAGTGCTTGTTGTTTCATTGCATAATTTTGTAAAAAACACAGCCGTAAACTAGCACATCTGTAGTGGTAGCATACAACACATGCGTCTCAAAGAGCTCAAATAGCTGGCATTCGGCAAACGATCCTGCCCCTGCAACTCAGTTGCGTGAGCGCACGCAACTTTTGCATTGGTGCCTTTGTATCGGCGGTGAAAATTAAACCTTCAACCACCAATCACTGACCATGAAAATGGATGAAAGAGCATAAGAAAGCTATTTGCTTTAATAAAAGAATGCAACTAAGTGCAGTGAAATAAGTTCTTCACAAGGGCATAAACACAATGTGATTTTCAAGACTTCTATAAACTGAAACAGCAGTTCATGAAAATATAGCTTCACTTAGCACAATACTGAAGAAAATAAGCATTAATGAATGACCACTATTATCACAGGAAATAAAAGACCTTGCTAGATGTCACAAATCGGAACACTATCAGTCAGTACAAATCATAGTGCACATAGAAACCATGAATAATTTTCCAGTGTTTGTTTCCAAAACACTGTATTTCACAATTCATCTCTTAAACTATTGTGTCTTACCGTGCTCTACTGCTAAGTCTTCTCTGGAAAGAGAGTCCTGTCTAGAAGTGGGTCTTGGCTCTTCAGGTAGATCTGCGGCCAAGCCAAGGAAGTCAAGCACCATCACCCATGTCTGAGAGTTGATGACCACCTCCAGGCTGTTCACATCAACAGTCACAGCCTTGCTCACCTGAAGACAGTAAGTTCCAACACATTTTCAAAGTTGTATAAACATGCTTCTCGGATGTCAAAGGACGACATCACATCCGTTACAGGAAGTTCATCGAGGACCCCGGCATAAAACACTTTTGTGTTAAAAAGGAGGCCTCAGGATGACCAATACATTAGCACATTTCCTAACGTGCCCCCCCCCCCCCCAAGCCCCCCACCCCTTACGGCCAGGGGCTTCTTTTGTGATGTCAACAGGTTGATGAACTTCAAGAGTGTGATTATCTGGTTTACACTACTTAATCTTACTCATTTATTTCTTCTTTCTGGGGTTTTACGTGCCAAAACCAGTTCTGATTATGAGGCACGCCGTAGTGGAGGGCTCCGGATTAATTTTGACCACCTGGAGTTCTTTACTGTGCACTACAATGCAACTCATTTATTTCTGCCAGTAAACAGCGTCCACAACATTTTTGGTAATAAAGCGTCTTTTCAACGTAATTTTCAGTTCAATTATATATTGACAGTTTTTAGGGAAAGATTAATTACAATGAACCTGTGATATAGCGAACACAATTTGTGCAACAAAGGTGTTCGTTGTATCCGGGCTTGACTGCAAGTTATTGAAGAGCCTTGAGAACAAAACTGCATTTACACTGCAAGAAAGCTTAAAACAAAAATTGTAGCTTACGCTGTTATGCTTGGAAGTGAAATCAGGGCAGTGTCTGTCAATAAGATGCATATTGATGTGCATGAGTGAATCCTCTTGAGCCAGCAGGAGCGGAGGGGTCGTAGAGCCACACGGGGACGGAGGCGGAGTGGACGGCGACGCACACGTGCTGGCACACTTGCCCCTCTTCTTTGCATGCTCTGCAAGTTAACGAGGTCAACGAGCAAAATCAGTAATGGCATTACATATAATGACCCGATGTACCCCACTGCTGACAGAACGCATGTGAACTTTGTTGTTTTCTTTCATATGGATGCATATCAAGGGTGTACTACTCATCCTTTACATGGAGACATGAATTGCAGTAATCTCAAGTGGTCAAATTTTAGCTGGCTATACAACTGGAAGTATACGTATGACAGGGCTGAACTGACAATGGACAAGCTGCCTGCCTCATCAGTCCCTTTCTACCCCTCTCTCCCACCCTGCCATCACCTGTAGTTTTATACAAGTTGACCCCCATTTTACTCAAAGTATTGAAATTAAAACTAGTATTTTGTGGTTTGCAAGAACTTAAAACAATGTGAGGTATCACGTCATTCTGCACAGCCTCTCCTGGAATATTTTCAATATTTTAATATTCGATACAGTGCACAGACTAAAAACACCCTGCTCATATTTCTACAGATAAGAATAAAAATAGAGGTTTATATTCTAAAGCATGACACAAGCAAACAATCACTGAAGTGGAGAGCTCCAGAATACTTCAGCCAAACCAATGTTCAAGTAAAGATAAAGACAATGAAATGAATATGAAGACCAAGGTAGAAACAAGTAAACAGGATAAATGCTCGTTGTTCCTCGTCTTCGTTTCGAACCCTTTTTAATTTATCAGGCATGATAAGTACCACCTAGCCCAGCAGCCTAATGTTCTTGAGGCCATGTTAAAACAAAAGCAACTCAATCACATAAAAGTGTAGCCAAAGTGGCAACATTGGCCAGGCAATGGAGACTACTGCTCGACACTCAGCAACGAAATGCAACGGAAAAAAAAAAAAAAAAAAAAAGGTACAGCGCAACCACAGTGGGGACCAAAAGCAGGTCACCTCGTTGTCCTGCCGCGAGGCCACAATGTGGCATAGTGAAATACAAACACGCAGGTTAGCTGGTGGGTCAATTAAAAATGCATTATTGTTGCAGAAGCATGGCATAAGGAACTGGGCAGAGAAGACACAAGTGCAAAACATCAACTTGAACTTTTACACACAAGTCCTAGCTGTGCTCAACATATGACACATTTCATTACCATGCATTAAATCTTGTGCATTTTTGAACACCTGTGCACAGCTTGTTTACGCAGTAACCCCTTAGTTAACATGCAGCCCTTACCAGTCTGCTGTGCCTAGTGTCTCGTGCCTTCATACTGTAACAACAATGCATTCTAACATAATTAAGGATGTTGATTGATTGACTGATTTTAGCATTACGAGGCATCACAGGGGCTATGACAAATGTTGCAGAGGATGGCTCCGAATTAACTTCGACTAGATGCTGTTCTTTAATGCACACCTGTATCTAAGTACGCAAACACATTTTCATTCCACCCTCATCAGAATGTCGCTACCACACCTAAGAATGAAATCAATGACCTCCTGTTCAGCACCAAAATGCAACAGCCACTGGGCCATTGTGGCAGGTGAGACTCCACCAGTACGGCAGCAATGCAGTGCTCACAACACATAGTTTCTATGCTTGCCATGTCTTGACATTTCCTAGAAGAAGCTTTCAAAACAATGTGTAGGCTTAAACAAGTGCCTGCTTTGCAGCGAGGACGGAAGAGAGACAGGCACAGAATGAGCACAGTACCTGTAAATCCTACTTTACCTGTTGGTTTATTCTTCTTCAGATGTGCCTGGAAGACATTGTGAGTACAGAGCCTGTCAGGAAGAGATGGGTGGGCTGGAATAGTTGGAATGTGGTACGTCATGTCCGGGCAGGAAAACGAGATGAAGTCCGATTTGGGCGGCCGAACATCCTTGGAGTCCCCCGCTTCATTCTCAGGGTTAGTCGAGCGAATCAAGTAACGGTGGCTAGATTCGGGGCTCTCAACAAGGTCCTCCATGATAACGCCTTTCAGAGCCAGCTGCAAATGAAATTTGTCACATTGTACCATAATAAATGTTATTTTTTTATATAAGGTTTAGTGAAGTACTGCTTAACCATACTTTATTATCTTACATCACAGGCTCCAAATGTCACTCATTAAACTAGCTCAGGCTGGCCAACACATCACTGGCTGGCACAAACTTTTAGGGTAACCATTTTTGCAGCTTTCAAGAAAAAAGAAAGTTCCAAGCAGTGAGCAAGCATCACAATGGCCAAATTGCATGAACATGACATAAACCTTGCAATAATTAATCGTACTGCCAATGTCTCAATGCCCAAATTGTCCTGTTGTATGTGTTTCACCGTCTACGTCTGTGTTACACCCTTTTTTTTAGGTATGATGCACTAACTAGCTCAAACCAAAATTCTGCTTCAGCCAAGGCATAATTATGTTCCTGGTCATAAGCGTTGTTTTCAACAGAAATAATGTCTGCTTAGAAGCATCTTGTAAGTCATTTAAGCTTTGTCATTTAGTGTCACCGTTAACTTTGATGTAAAAATTGTGAGAAACAAGGCAGGGCATCATTAAAATTTGTCCTCTCACAGAGTCCATGTGCTTTACCACAGTGCAATTACCCATCAGGGGGAAGGGGTTAAAAACTTGGTTTGGCGCTTGTTTTCAAAGACTCCAGTGACTGGCAAAGCGAAAGTAAGTGGTTTAGCAAGTAAAAAAGAGAGTAAGTAAAGTAATTATGCAAAAGTAAGAGTAAATGATTCCAGTAAGTGGCTAAGCAAAATAAATAATCAAAAGCATGAAAAATGCAAGCCGCTGTGTCTTTATAATTAGTTACATTTTTCTATTTGAAAAAGTACGTACAAAGCAGAGAAATATTCTCACAAGTCCTCATATATGGGTATTCCCCCAAAACTATTCTTGAGTTGCCAAAGCTACAAAATGATAAGGTGTCATCTACCTGCATCTTCATCAAATCTCAATAACAGTTTTCAATAATAACAATTTTAATCCTACAGTAACGGCAACGATAACAGTTCTAAAAATAGTACTTTGTAAAAGGATGCCTGTTGCAGAAAGGCCAACATATATATATGCATTTGCAGAAGGGCCATGTGACACTGCAGCAACACCAACTCACCTGAACCAATGTCTCGTATGGACTGTCTTGCTCGTAGTTTACAACAAATTCTTGAAAGGACAAAGCAACAAGGTCCTGCTTATCATTGCACAAGTCCGAGCAGATGTTGATTACGAGCTCTGGCAGCATGAAGTTGACGTGGTAGTTGAATGCCATGTGCTTTGTGCCGTCTTCAACAACGTTGACAAGGCTCTGCTGTGGCCTTTCATGTTCACAATGCAAGTCCTTTGATGCCAATTCATCCTGTACAGGAAGACATGCACCAGTTTATGAATTAAAAACAGACTGTCTTGTCAAGAATTTGGAATGTGATTACATGTGGCCCACAAGGGAAAAAAAGTTCAGCCACAGTTCAGTCCGAGTTTTGTCAAAACAGACGACCCTTAATTACAGCCAAGTTGTAAGCAGCTCTTAGGATCGACAGCGCAAGTGAAGACCCTTCTTTATTCACAAGTGGACCTCAACTCAAAAACATCACAGGACTATGCCAGCCTTCAAATGAAGTAGACAATGCATTTTCATAATGCTTCTCAAAGGTTCCACCAGTGAGAAGTTGCCTGAGAAACACATTTCCACTCCAGTGCTTTAACGACACTATGCGCATGATCATGAAGTTTCTCTTATGATTAGTCAAGGAGTGTTTATGAAGCACAGTGACTACTTCAGTCAATAGGCTTTGTTGCTCTCCCCTTTCTGGAGTAGTAGTAGTATGCCGAGCACAGGAACATAGAACAATAATGAGGCAAGTCATCTCAGCAAACTTAACTATAAGCTTTGTGCACTGGTCAGCTGTAAACATGACTTCAACATCCCTGTCCTGCCCAGTGATGGGCACATCAGACTACATGTGGGACACCACAAATTGTGTAACAAGGGAGATTGGACAAATAAACGGCATACAGTTATAAGTTTTAACCAGCATCTATGCCCCATTTTTTCTTGTTTAAACGTATTGTCATGAACCAAGTAGCCTAACTTGATACACATGAGCCTGTAAATCTAAAGCTTTGTCGCTGTTAATACTGTAGCTTATGAATTCAGAACAGCTTACTGGGCTATCCTAATATATATATACGAGGAAACATAGTCAGTACCCAAGATGAGGAGATATGGAGTGATTCTGCCATGTCCTCTTCTTCAGCACCAATGTCCTTGCAATATGTTATGTTCTTAGTTGACTGCAGTAGTAGCTCGTATTGATACTTCGTCACTGCAAACTTCAGAACATTTATAACAGTTCCAGAGACCTGAAGAAAAGAAAACAACACAACTTGTTAAGCAAGGCAGGTCCCAGTAGCACTGCACAGTGTGCAAGTCCTAATACTTGACTGCCATAATAATTACAGTGTAAGCCATAATAATACAACGACACACAAAAGTATATTCTACCTCAGCAACCTCCTTTAAAATGTGCTATGTTGTACAACAAGCAACATGCATGGTTGCAATAAAATAACAACCGTGCAGGCAAAGCATTTGATTTGAAGTGTCTTAAATTGTTTGCAGTGGCTGCATTTTTTGCAATGAGCCCACTATGAACGATTTCTGCTACTGCTCCCTGTCTTGTTGGTTAGAGGCATAAAATGCTCATGCTAGTGAAACATGACCATGAACATATACCTCTATGCCATCTGCTTGGCTCTCAGGGCTTCTCAGAGCTTAGCTCTCATTTAGTTTAGCAGATCAACTAATTGTGTTTGGATTCAGGGTTATCCTAAAGGCTTCCATGAGAACACATTTTAGCGCGAGCTGTAAATGAAATGCATTGCATAGTATACTATATAATCAGTGGGTTGTCTGATAAGCTTTAAATTAGCATGTTTACAGAATCAATGTCTTTCAATTCAACCCCGACCAAAATGTAAGAATTGGTGGAATTATGAGCAGATCAATACAAAAGAAAAGGTAAGAAAATATCTGCATGTTCAATCACCTTGTTTGGCTAATCAGTCTGATATTATCAGCAACCATTTACCCTCAAAATAGCATGCTACACAGAGCATGTATACACCTAAGCCCACATATATCTCAGGGAAGACAACTTCTGCAGCATGAAGTCATGCTTCTCCTCTGTCAGACAAGCCCATAGAGTATTTGACAGAACTTTCACAACTCTCATCATCATGGCCAATAACACTGCTGCTCAGGTGAATGTCACTTGCTGCTTGCCATCAGAGTGCAGAGTGGCACAGCGACAGGGAACACAAAGAACATAGTCTACAGTGGCCGCCTATCTTTCGGCCAGCGCCTTTTATCACACACCCCACATCAGAGAAAATAGAAAGAGAAACAAACAGAGGAACAAATGGGGGCACTATCGGACAGCGCTGCTTCATGTTGTCGAGAAGACAGAAGAGTGTGCACACCGGCGAGGCCAGGACCCCAACGAGCCAACTGTCGGCCGCCGGCAGAGACGAACACATACGCGCCTTCCGATGCAACCGTGCGATTCGTGTTATCACGCAAGATTGGTACGTTGCCTCGCTGATGCAGTCCAATAAAGTCAAGCCGGTGGTCAAAATGTATGTGTCATTTCAAGCTGCCATTGCCAAGCACCGCTGTCAACAGATTTTTCTGACACCGAGGAGACCACATGTCCATCTGTACTCTGCTAGTACGGCCGTCAGTCTAGCCTATGCACATGATCGCAAGCTCGACGACCAATAAAGTTTACAAGTGCAAACATTTTGACGGTAAGCCTCCCGTGATGGCTTGTCACCAGTCACTTCACCGGCTGCACTGCTTAGACCACTGGGCCTAACCAGCGCCGCTTCATTGGCAGTCGGCAAAGTTGGGGTTTCATGTCAATCGACATGGTGGTGACCTTGTTCACGCCGCCATGTCTGCGGCATTGCGCATACTGTTCATGCCCGAAGCATCGTGTGGCATCTGAAATTTCGGTTATTGCCATTACACATTGGTGCTAGGGGTAATTGGCGGTGCCACAGGGAAGTCTAAATAATCCTGCAGGTCCAATAAATCGGGTGTCTAAAAAAGCGGCCTGCAATTATGTGACATTTTTGCTACCGAAATATATTTTGAAGCATGTGCAAAGAAAAGTTTACATCACTATAACCAATGCCATGTCAGATTCTGCATTTTCGATTTTGTTATAGCAGCTCCATTAAAATAAAGCATGACCAACCAAATTTTACATTTACTTCATCATATCCGTTAATTCATTCTATCCGTGTTCGTTACATCAACATTCAAGTGTGTAATAATATTAAAAATAATAATAATAAAGCCTTAGTTTCTTAAATCCCTGGAGTGGAATAAAAGGCTGTTTTTCCATTACCTCTAGAGTAGGCTGTGTCTTCAACTGCGCTGAGGTGCTGGCCTGGTTTCCTTGGTCTCCCAGCCAGGTTGAGCCATCATTGAACCAGCCAACTTCCAGTTCCTCCAGCGGCTGCTTGTACTGAACAGTGAACTCTATTATGGTGTCATGCAGAATGGGACGGCCATGAGCCCTACAGCTGTACAGGTCCACAACTGGCAGTGAATCAGCTGGCGGCAAGACGCCGGTAGCACCAGTCTTCCCCGACACTGCCGCAAGGTTCTCGTCAATGTTCAGAGAGTAAAGGTTCATGTCTCTGAACTGCACAAAGAAGAGTCCTGCCTTGTGTGGGTCACACGAGTTGAACGCAAATTGCGCCGACTGCAGCACAGATGAGTTGGTGTTCTGTAGCGAGATGCGACCCAAGTGGGCGACTATCACGTCACGGCTGGAGGGACTGCAGGGAAGCACAATCACTGGCGTCTGCAAGAGGATGTCAAGCCTGCAAGAAAAGCAGAGACGGAAATTTACCGAGTTGTCCCATTTATGAAGCAAAGTGACATGCGCAATCCTTAATCCTTGCTTATGAAGTGAGAAAAACATGCACTCAGCGCAATCAACCATGACATTTTTACATAGAAACCACAGAAAGCGCTTGAAGTTTTAAAATTTTGTTTTAGGTACAGCCATCGTGAGACTCAACCTGAACAAGAAAACACCTACCTGGCGATTTAATTCTAACACAAGCTGTAAAGAACAAACATCGAAGTCCTTGGAAGGAAGATGCATTAAGCTTGCAATTTAGAGGTGCTTCCAACCAGAAATCTTCAGCGCCATATGCAGGAGAAAGTAAAAGGCACTTAAAGGACCCTCCACCAGGTTTGGGCATTTTAAACAGACAAGTGCAGTGTATACAATGTGCACTGACAATCGTGTCTGCAAAGTATTACATCGCTGTGCGCCGCGAGAACGGCTGAAATTTCAAATCAAATGTTGCGCTCTCTTCCTCTTGAGAGAGCTACGCTACCAGCCAGAGAGTGGAGGTCAGATGTACGAGTACGCCTATGTAAATAGCATTGCTGAAACGTCACACACCGTGACAGGTGACTTCAAGAATTATTCAAGGCTAGGCTACAGTAGTAATTTGTTTGATCTGTTGCTTTACTAGACAGACCAAATGTCTGCGAGTCCTTGTTTTACTTCATCCCATAGCAAGAGGGATGTACTTCCATTTGGTCCGCTTGTTCCCATGTCGTGCAGTCGCATGCGCAGTAAAAGAAACTATCTGCCATTTTCTACTACGTTTCAACGCACCATCGTGCTCTATGATCCGCTTGGGTCTACCTCAGTGCTCCTGTGGCACTGACTTATCATACCGCTAGTCAGGTGTTCTCCTGCACAGCGTGAAAAACTGTGCACAGAGCGAAACAAGACAAATGCAACAGCTCGCTCACGGGAACATCACTGAAAGTGCTCCGCACAGCAAAAACACAAGAGGAAAAAAAAAAAATGTGGGGCCTGTGACATATATGTGACGCGATCCTCCGGCAGCGATATGGAAGAACGCAGGGAAGGAATTTCGCTTGCGGAGTCTAGACGGGGAAAGTGAAGAGAGTGTCTTTGTTGGCAGTGAAGCTTGCCTCCTGAAATCGTGGGTTGGCAACACTTCAAATATTTATATCTCTGCTATTATTGAACCAATTTGAAAAATTATTGTGGTAGAATGCTCCACAGAGGGTACATAACAACTTGAAGCATATAATCAAAATTCCCTATGGGTGAGGGGCCCTTTAAGCCGTTATCGTTATTATGTACGACGGACGTACATAATACACAGCACGACACAGCAAGACGCTACACACAGCATGACGCTGTACATGCTGCTTGAACAAGGTATGGCAGAAAGTGTTGTTTGGATAGTTGGTGCTTGTTTAAGGACATAATACAGCATGAAAACAAAGCTACACATATCACAGGCACTACAATTGACATGTCACGCCTGACAGAATGTGCCATGCACTGCTCTAATTTAGTTGAGATTTATTTAGTTGCAATTGTGCGCAGAAAGTACGAGTTCTAAAAACTGGCTTTTTTTTTAGACATATTGTGAACTTTGTTTAGAGCACAAAATTCTGGACATGCTACAGAAATATTGCCAGAACAGCTGCCAGTTAACCCTTTGCAACTCTATGTACACAATTGTGTAGATTATACAAATTCATTCACTATAGTGTACTCTTTCAAAACTAGGCATTTATGTTTAATTTATCCGTATGTTGTGCTTCTTTCTGCTCTGGCAATCTGCACGTTAGCAGTGCCATCCGGCCAAAGAAGCATTAATTCTTTACCAAAACAAACAGCTAAGTCACGCCTCTGGCAGCAACAGCCGGTAAGCGCCAATACTAACTTTTTTTTTCTGCATTTCTCGAATGCCCTGCGACATCTATAAATTTGTCAAATGTATGAAGTTCTTCAGACTGTAAATATATAACAAAGTATACAGCCTTGTTCCTAAGAGTAATTTGGCAGCAGAGGACTCTATCAGTGCATGGCTACAAATGTGTACAAAGCGTGAAAATGCACGTGAAGGGACCCCCGCTGGTCCTCACGAAATCGCAGACCACGTGCGCTGCTTCTCCTTTTTTTTTCCTTCAAGTATCTCGTGTGTACTATGCGCAAGATTCTCGAGGAAAAAGTCTCACGATATGACAACACATTCAGCGGAAAGAACGTTGCTCGAGGACATTGCTTCCGGTAACGTATCATATTTTGGTGAAAGCGACGGAGATCACGTTGACTATATAGGAAAGACTTATTCCCAACGTTCTGACCGCAAAGATGAAAAAAGCTGCTGGATGCATTACTGCAAGAAATACCTTCATCAGCAAATATTCATAGAAACTTCTAATAAAGAAGGAAACAACATTTCCCGCCGCCTAAGACGTCTTGCGGCCTCACTGCCAGCAAGGTGAATCGTGTACTCCATACAAATCCTTTGAAATGTATGTGCCCAAATCTCTCTTTGAGGATGTCGCAGAGCACACCTACACAGCATCCAGACATCCTGAATGTAAGTCTATCAGAAGAAATTGGAAAGCTCTTTGTTGTACATGAAGGATTACCCAGAAGGACAGAGCACAAACCATCTAGACAATGCACTTGAGACTATGGCTTGAAGAGGCACTAATTACATCTGTGCAAAGCGCAAGGAAGCATTGGAAACTATCACATGAAATTCAAGACCTGCTACCTTAACTTTTCCGGGAATAAACGCACTCAGTGGCCCACTGAGCCCAACGCAGATGCCCAGTATTATGCCGTTGAGCAATGACCTGAATCTCAGGGAAGAAGTAGATTCGTCCAGTTGGAATTGCGAAGGATGGAAGGGTGAGTCTATTTTGCTAAAGTGCCAGGCCTCACTGTGCTGTAGCAAGAAGTGGAGTCGATTCTTCAAACATTTCACAACTAAAATCCCTCTGCCGGTTACATGACCATTGAGATGCCTTGTACACAATTGTGCACACTCTCGTAAAAAATAAACTGTGTTTGTTTTTTCTTAGCAACTTTGTCATTTAGTCTTATCTGGTCACATAGAGGAGGTTTAGAGTGAAAAAAACATTCTTTTGGTGGAAAATGGCGAACGGTGTTTGAAACGGTTAACTAAATTGCTAGGCAATTTAGAAACAAGGAAGATCCACCCATTTTTACAAGGTGGCTATTGAAAACATCGTACTGAGTTCAGCGGCATAACTTTAATGAATTATGATACGCCCATTTGTACAAGGTGACCACTGAAGACATTCCACCGAATTCACCCTCACACAATATAGTAACAGTATACATCTAGGGCTCTAGTCCCACCTAGTCAAGTTAAAAAGGGACAACGCCCAAACTTAGATATAGAAATTACGAAAAAAAACAAAAACAAATCACTAGTGCACATTCCAACTAAATTATGCTCATAACAAGAATTTCTTCAACTCACTTTACATCCAGTGGCAGCGCAGCCTGCACATCAGACGGCTCGTTCAATGAATCCTCCCTTTGTAGAGTTGGTGTTGTCGCACTGTCTGGTGGGCAAACATGGAACGAGAATGCCATGCTCTGTGCAGGCAGGTTCACGATGCCCAACGCCACCTCGGTGGCAGCGTTCTTGATGGACTGGGCGAGCATGGAGACGCAGTGCTTGAACTCAACTGCACAGGAGGCCAGTTCATGCAGCAGCAGGGGAGAGTGTGTGTAGCAGACCGACGCCATGCGCGCGACCACCTCCAGACACTCTGACTCAGTCTGTTTGCTCTGAGCCCCGTAACGCTTGATCGTGAACTCGAAGGCTTTCTCGGCATTCGCAGAGTCGTGGCTGGCCAGCGGAAGAGAACGGTAGAGTTCAACGTGATGCCGCTTGCCCAGAAGATCGTGCAGGTCTTGCCCAAGGTGTGGGTCACTGCCCATGCTAACGATTCTCCTGTGCAGAGTCTTCTCGGAAATGAGGTCGCACACCTGAAGGCCACCTAAGGTGCCCTGAATCTCAAGTGATGATCCTGGGAAAAGCAGTAAGAAAAAAGAATGCGGCACAACTCCTTGATTATTTTTTATATCCGCATAAAAGTTGGTTGTCCGAGATGGTATTCTAATCTGAATGTCACGGCAGCAACTCTGTGCATAATTAACAATTAACGGGTGAAGCAGTGCTCAGACACCGTTTTCTAAATTATGGCCACATGAGCCCGAGTAATTTTTACACATTCTCATAGGCCCCAATGTTGTTTTTGAATACGTGTTATGTGAAGCTGCAATCCGAAATTTACATGAAGCCGAACCCTAATCATTGCATGTACACATACAGTAAAAACCTTTATGCTTTGTAGTGAGGCCCCTGCATTTTCTTGCAATGCTTTGTGCACCAAGACCATGCCTTGGTCAGGCACGATACAAGTCACTTGCTTGAAAGGAAAATGGCAAAATATAACAGCTTCGAAAACTAATGTCTACTTTGAGTTTTTGCCACACTAACATGACATGAAAAGGTGTCAGTGTATACTTTCCACTATTTGCAAACAAAGTGAACATGATTGCCAATGATCATGTTCACACAGTGTAGGCAGCAAGCTGTCTAGTATGTGCATTAGGCAGGCAAGGCAGTTCAAAAGGAGTGCAGGATTATGCAGTGTTTCCATGCGTGCGAATTTTCCTATTGTTCACCAAAAACAGCTACAGGCCCGCAGCAAGTACAACAATTGGAAAGGTTAATTAAATTGATAAATAAACTGTATCAACAGTTCTAAGTCTTCTTTTCTTTTTTTATTTCATTCCTCTGGCACATTGTGATATGTTTGACTAAAATTTTAGTTCTACCTGTCACAACAAAAGTCGAATGCCTCATTAAACATCACTGTACCATCAACATATATTGAGACACGAAGAAGACATAATCGATCAGAATGACTGTTACGCGTAATTACATGAAAGTGCAACATGTAATTGCCCTGTAGTCAGTTTATAATCATGTTGTAGTCCCATATGTACATGCACTTGACAAACCAATTCTAAAAATGGCTATGTGAAGCATTCCAGTGTCAACAGTTTGACAGATACACAGGTATGCCTGCAACAGTCACACTCCATAACATAAACAAGTCAGAAGTTCACAGGAAGATGGAGGGTTGAAGTGATCTGCAGTGGTTGAAAAAGGAATGTCATTATTGCCTGCAATTCAACAAGGGAACTTGTTGTTGTAAGCCCCCTTGATGAAACATTGACTCCAGCAACATTCCTTGTTCAACCATTGCTGATCACTTAATAACCAAGTAGGCCACGTCCCAGCATCAAGTCGCCCTGCAGGTCCAAATGTCCTTACCTATAGATGCCTGTATCCTGGCTCCACTGACAGTCGCAGTGGCCACCTTTTGACCAGACACGCTGCCCTTCTTGCTCACAGCACGCAACAGGAGCACATTGAAACGATGAAAGTCAATGTGAGCTGCAAGCTACTGATTTGGTTTGGTGCTGCCTGCACAAGGCAAAAATAAAGAAAAGAAAAAAAGGAGGGGGGGTGTTAGCAAACCGCTACAGCACATAAGCAACAGAAGCAGCAATGTGATGGGCGTACGGATGAACCATACACAGTAGACTATTAAGACGGTCAAGGTCAAGCCAGATTTTCAGATATGAGGAAGAATGTGTGAAAACGTAGCTGGTTTCTCATACACACAGTGCAAAAAAAAGCCCACTTGAGGCGAACCGCTAACTCGTTCAAGCCGAACTTCCACAGCTGTCACTGACGTCTGCTACTCGGCTTACCAAGAGGCCCAGATTGGGAAACTTGGAGGAGGCGACAATGCTAGCTACACGAAAAGCAAATGGTGCTTCTGTGAGCATGAAATAAACAGCTATGTCAGCATCGTCGATGACATGGAAACCTGCAGTACTAACACAATAGAAACAATCACGGAGGAAGTCTTCTAAGTGCCTCCGCAGGATGATAATTACGGTGAGAAAACTTACCAGGAACCACAAGAACCAGAGGTGTTCCCACATGGTTCAGCTGATAATTCCTTCATGCTTTGGTGCATTTTTTTTTTTTCAGCATGAGGACACAGAAGGATTTCTTAGCAAGCAAGGCGAAATGTCATCTTTTGTCGCAGCGCACATGTTTGCACAGTTCCAGCAAGCAACAACTACTCAACTGCTTAAGTACAAGTGCATAAGCAATGCTTCGTATCATCCAAATGCAATAATTGCATTTTTTTACATCTGCCTTTTGTTCTATTCCTGTTTTATTTAGTGTTTTGTGCCGTATATATTTGGGTGCAACAGGAATAGTTGATTTTGAGTTTTGTGAATCACTTTTGTTAAGAATAACTTCCGATCAGATGAACAGATTTTCATAATCCCTTCGAGGTCATTTTAACGGGTGTCAACTGTACTGCTGCCACAGTCAGTGTCCCTGGTGAAAAAATATACATATTGGTCCCATGTGTTGGCTTTATTTATCAGTTATCACTTAAGACAGCTAGAAATACAGCGCCGTTACATTGAACATGTCCGTCCACAGATTCTAGCAGGCTAAAAATAGTGCATGAACAAGTTCGTCAAAATTATTCGTCAAACAGTTAATTAGACACACTTTAAGACAATCAGTCCAACAGCTCATTTAGTCATATTCACTAGATTAACCATAGTCAAGTATGATATATCTAAGTAATTGGCCTGCTGGTAGCATTCTGGTAAGTACAGAAGTACATCATATAGTGAGGTACATAAATTTTGTCATAGGTGGATTGGAGCACATAGTGTATGATGTATACATTCTCCACCCTCCACTAGTGGCATAGTAAGCAGCAATCAAATGAAACCAGCCCTTGCTTAAAAATCTGTCCACCAGCCCAACACAGACAGCACAGTATTTCAACAAATAAACAAAGCTGCGAAATTGAACTTGTGCTGCTTCCAAATTATGAGGGCTATATTTACGTGAATATACCAGAAAGCGCACACCGTTAAGCCACAACCTAACCAGGCAACCAACACTCACACTTATATGTAGCTGCATGCAGTTGTGACATCTGTACAGTCAGCCTGACTTCATGCATGCAGAACTCACCTAAATGTACAGTAGAACCCCGCTGTTACATTCCCGGGTGCTGCGTTTTCCTGGCTGTTACGTCGTTTTCGGTCGGTCCCGGCACAGCCCCCATAGAATCCAATGCATTGGTTACCCCGCTATTGCGTCGCAACTGTGGGACTGTTCCCTCATCATACGTTGCGAACTGCCATTCTGCGCCGGCCCGAGTGGCCATTTTGACTTTTCATGTCGCTTGGCTTGGTGGCTTAACGATGGCATTGGCCGCCCAAAGTGCCGGAGGCGACACCTAAGACGTATTTTCGGTTTCCACCAGCAAAAGTATGGCCTTTGAGATCCGTATTTGCTATCTAAGGATGGTGTCTATGAAGCGTTGTGGCCCTATAATTAGTTTTGGTGCATAGATGTTCCGTATAAAGTCTAAGGGCGATAACGCCGCCGCCGCACGCCGTATGCTATATGTGCGAGTGAAAGCGTGCGAGGGAAGCCGACGACTCGTCTAAACTTCGCGCGCGCAAGAAAGAAAAGCAGGGAGGGAGCGCGCCTTCTTCCGTTGCGCTCGAGGCACCGGCGAGAGAGCGAGGGGGGAGGAGGAGGGAGGGATAGCGAGCGGCGTTGTACTCTAGCATCAGCTGCGTACTGCACGGCGGTGCGCGGGCCGTATTTTGAAAGCAGAGTCTAGGCAGTGTAGGCATAAAGTAACATACGAAATCCTTGTATATGTTACTCTATGGTGTAGGTGCGTCTGCGGCTCATAGCTTTGTGCGTGCTGTGTGTTCTTGCCGCTCAGTTTGCGCTGAAGCGATGGACAACCGCATGAAGGTCACTTTACTCGCTGCTGCAGCAGCCCTTCCTCACGCCAGCGTTTGACAACACGTGTCCGCGCTCATCGAGTGTGATGTGTTCCTGTTTGCCTGTGGGCGTTGACACCATGCTTGTTTATATAGTTAATCAGCGAATGTTTACAATATACGGATGATAAGACTACTATCCTTACATTGTATAGCTGTCTACTAATTCGCTATCGCAAGCGATGCTTCGGCTTTCGGACGAAATTACGACTTTTTTTCACACGTAAGCATTAAAATAATATTGTGTGTACTTCAACACTACTCTTATTTCTCAATTTTTGCTATTTCTCAGCTACGTTTCCCGGCGCTTACGTGCTTTTTTTTTTTTTTTACGGTTCCGTGAAAAACGTATCGGCGGGGTTCTACTGTACAATGATAAAAAGCACTCCCCCCCCCCTCCCCACACATGCACACACACAAAAAAAAGGCACTAAAATTAGTCCTTCATTCCTCTCCACATTTACTTGCCTGGACGTACGATGGGCTGAGATCAACTTGAGAAGACATACTCATTCTGCCTGCTGTTGAAATTGTCTTGGAAGGCACTTTCACAGCTTCATATGGCGTCAGGCAACGAGCAAAATTTACCAGCTCGACGATAGTCTCTTGGTTGGCTGTGAAAAAAAAGGAAAAGAAAACAAGCTGAAAGGTTTCATCTTTGTCTTTTTGTGCTGTTCCAATAATGAAAGGGTCATTGCACTGGGACTTTTTGTGACCAGTCAAACTAGGTATTATTTTCTTGCTTCTTTAGCAGAACATCTTTAGTGATATGTCACCAATTACAAAGCCATCATAGCAGTGAAGTGACTTCTGGGGTTTTAGACGTGAAAAGCACAATCTATTTATGAGGCACACCGTAGTAGGGGACTCCATAGTAATTTTGACCACCTGGGGTTCTTTAACGTGCATCTAATGTACGGTACACAAGTGTTTTTGCATTCCACCCCCGTTGAAATGCGGCCACCACAGCCGGGTCACACCCTTGACCTCGCGCTCGGCAGCACAACACCATAGCCACTGAGCTGCCACAGTGGCTAGCAGTGAAGTCTTCACATGCCACAAAGTCACTACAGAGAAAGCAAAATGGGCAGAAGACTACCTTACCAATCACATCCAGATTGTTGAACTGAACGGCCGCGATGAACAGTTGCTCAGCCGCACCATTTGTGCTGGAACTCGGAACATTTAATATAGAGATTTCCACATTGATCAGAGCATCTGCTTCGTGGGCGTCCAGCATCCCAATCGGTGAGATGCGTTGCCTGTCCATCAGCACTGTGGAGATAAGAAATTAGACTATTAAACATGAATGCCCTTCAGAAAAAGCACTTGCTCTTCACAGCATTTAAAATTGACAAAGAAAGCATAACAGGTTCTACACAATAGATAACTGTCACCTGCACTTAAGTGTTGACACATTTAAATTTTGCGCAACTTTTCAGGCTTAGCTGACAGACAAAAAAAATAAAAAATAACTGTTCCAACTTAACAACACCTGTCTTTGTGACTGAGTATGTGGTGATGAACAAAAGTAAATAATGATCGTAAGATAATTGATGCAACACCTGTTCAAATGTCACACAAAATGAGTGCAAAGCAATAGCTTGAAGCTAACGCCATATAACATCATGAAATTCGCATTTCTCTTATGCACATATCAGCTTGCTAAACACACACACACACACACACACCTGCTTTGGTAATTAGCCCACACCTCGAATAACACGTGCCTCCGAAGACGGCTTCACAGTGATGTCACAGGCAAGTGGCTCAGGTAGAGCAGAGATGCACCCGCTTGTAGCAGTGTCGAATTTGTCAACATCTCAGTCCCCACGTTGACTCAGCGAAATGTCGTTTGGCGTCATACCACAATGACACTGGCCTTCGCTCTTTGGCGGAAGCACCAAACGTAATACTCTTCTAAGAATGTGTGATTGCATTAGTCTACTCTCATAAGCCCTAACTAAATACAGAAGCTTGGCTCCAGGTTAGACCAGGCTGACCACAATTAGCATCGTTATCAGACTATTTTTAGGTTCACTGTAGGACAAAGGTCTCGTTCAGAGATTTCCACTTACCACTGCCCTGCATCAACTGAATCAAATCTATGCCTGCACATTTCCTCATTTCATCACACCACCTAATCTATTCTTACTGCATTTTGCTTCCCTTGGCACTCTTGCTGTTAACTCTAAAAGACCATCGGTTATCTGCTCTATGCATCCGGTGGATAGTCCAGCTTCATTTCTTTCTCTTAATGTCAACTAGCAAAATATGTAGACACCTTTTGGTGGTGATGACTGCAAGGTGGATAGGATGGCCGAGAGGATCTTTGGAACAGCTATAGTTTGCATAGGTGGTGCAGCTGGATGCATGGCAAGCAGAGGAGGAGTTGCCGGAGATGTTGGTGAGTTGGGATCACTGTCTCTGATGCTGCCACTCCGGCTGTCCATGCTGCATTGTTCACATACGAAATGTAAGTCCCCATACATGCACAATAACATTACTGCTACAGTATGCATGCACATGTGGGGCTTAGAATGACTAAACGATGAGCAAGTTGGTAGGAATGACAACACAAATGATTACTATCAACTGAAAGGTTGCACAGTAGCAGAAAAGAAGGAAGACACCAAACTTATCTGGCCATGCTCAAAGGAAGGCAGTGCCAACCTGTCAGTCATGGACATGATGTGGACACTCGCAAAATATAAATGTTTAGGCATGACAATTCCTCTTTAAACAAGATATTCGAGGGCTGACTATACACAATCTACTGATGTTGACGTGCCACACCTCCAACAATAATGTGCAGTTCTTAGCCTAACAGAACTATACTGTCTGCAAATTTTGGAGTGCACTTTGTGGGGATGTGTGACTCTCACGCGTCCCCTGATGTTGTTTTCCCCGCATGGCTCCCGTCTCCTGTAATCCGGCTTCGTCGCGTAGCTTTACGGCGGCAGAGTTGCGGCGCATTGCGAGAGATGGCGCGAGTGTTGTGCTGCAAACGCCACCTAACGGCGGAGTTACTTGGGCGCAAAAGGTCGAAGGCGCTTCGTCTGGGCTTGGGGGTCGGCGAGCAGGACGCACAAACTGTTAGCGCGTGCGCTGGCTCGCTACGCGGGATCGTCCTGAGAAGGCTTAGGAACAGGACATCGGTATGGATGAACACGGATCGTTCGAACTCGCCACTGTTCGCGTGACCGTACAGGTGAACGACTAGGTGATGGTGTCATAGCATGGGGCGAACATATTCGCTCGCTATCAGGTCGCGGTGAGGCGGACTTTCTTGATTTGTCGCGCGCCCATGTGAATGTTCTATGGGTAGTAATTCGGCTAGCATACATTAGTGTATGAAAGGTGCAATAAATGCCCTTTTGATTGTTTGCACTATTGTGTTGTCGTTCCTTTGTCCCAAGAGCATGTGTGTGCAATCATGACAGTGCAACGAAAGATTAGACATTGTTCCACTTGTCAACAATTGTTTATGCTCAGTGAATCTATGATAGATGCAACGGCCTGTCTGCCCTACATAAAAGTTACCACAGCTAGAAGGAACTTTACAAACTACACCCATGCAGCATTCTGCGAACTTCTTGTAGATAGCATGCTTTACATAACACTTGTGAGATCTTTTATTGCCGTTCAACTGCCTTTTCTTTCTCTGCACAGCGTTGTTCATCTCTCCTGAATGTCAGCCATAAACAGAATGTTGACCCCACACTCACCCACTACTTTCTTAAGTCGATGCGATAGAGAATGAATGTAAGGTATACCCACAACCCTCTTCTACTTAAGAGTACCGAATGCTGAGCTAGTTGGTATTTCATACTGATGAAGAATAGCATGATAAACAGGGCCCGAGAAAGAAACACGACCCGAGCACAGCCCTCTTCTACACTTTCTGCTTTCTGCAACTATGTGCAAAAGGAAAGACATAACATACTTTTACAAAAATTCTGAGAAAGTGGAAACAGCAACACGATGATAACCTGCTTCTAATAAACACATAATCTGCATACTAAAGCTGATGTTCATCTTGTGCACAAACGACTTGTGACTTAAGGCATGTGGTGTGTTTCTGTTGTCCTTCTGGTTTTACTTGTGTCCATGTTTGCATGCCTACCTTCCCAAACTACACTGAGGGGATTTTTATGAAAAAAGGTACTGTTGCTGACCATGTTGCCATGAATACCCAAACCAAATAATATGCCTCAGCAAAATAGCAGCAGCAAAATAACATGTCAATATAGCAGCATCAACGAGTACAGTGTCTTTGAAACCATTATTAGCACCAAAAGAGGATCATCATTTCGGGTTCTCTCAAATGTCTTCTAGCAGATTTCTGTATCTTTTTTTTTTCTTTAATTTTCCGACTTTCTCAGCTTACTGAGAAAAAAGAAAGACCTATGTAAGCCATTAGAATTAAAGATATGGCTGTCTCGTGTTCCTACAGCACAAAGTTTATTGACATCTGTAGTTACTGCAAAACTTCAGAACAGACTTGTCTATAATAACTTTTCTTTATTATATCTGCAAGAAGTCAACCAAACAGCCTCATGCTGCTCAACAAGCTGGGCAGTCTGACTTCATCGCTGCATGATCACACTCAGCACATCATACCTAAAAAGCACTTCAACGAAGACCATACAGAAGCTACCTCTCCTAATACGTTATAACTGCGACGTCCTGGTTATAAGCTTCCCACTTAGATTAGCTCCCACTTAAATTAGCTAGAACGTTGTTACAGTCTTGCATGGCTAGTGTTTACATAGAACTTGTCAATGCCTTCTAGCTGTTTCACATGATTACACAACACATTAGTTATTAGTTCCTTAAGTGAAGCAAGCCTTTTTAATTTTGATTAGGTGACCGAAAGCTCCATTCAGAAATTGTGTGCAGTTTCGTAGTAACGAACTATCAACATGCCACCGTTTCCCATTTGGAAAATAAAGCTCTACACATAGAACTTCCAAAAAAGGCTGCACATTATGGGAAAACTAAGCAGCTGTATGTATTCCAAGGTTCACCTCTGCAACAAAAACTGCCAACAAGATTCCAGATGTCAGACAATGCATTTTCGTAGTGAAAATCCATATAGCAAGAGTGCGGAAGAATTTAAATGCACTTCTCTGCATTGCACTCAACTTTCCTCTCGTTTGCCTTAAAATCAAAACCACGAATTTTGCACTGACAAGGCAAATGATCTGAACATATTTTTTTATTTATTTATTTATTTATTTATTTATTTATTTATTTATTTATTTATTTATTTATTTATTTATTTATTTATTTATTTATTTATTTATTATTACCCTCAGGGCCAAAGGCATTAAAGAGGAGAGTTGGTTACAGCAAATGAAAATAAAATAAAAAAATAATAAGAGCAGTTAGAACGTTCAAGTACACAGGCTTCTGATTATACAGTTTTAGCTAGGGTTAAATCGTCATAAGAAATTGGTAGCAAAGTAAGATAGTAAAATGGTAAATACAAGATGCACTTAGGTTACAAACATATAGTAGGAAAAATGCTTCGATTACACAATGTTAGCTAAAGCCGGTCGAAACCTTTGGTTATCGTGAATGGATATGACTTCAGCAGAAATCTTCTTGCAACACTAACAAACACTTTTGATGCAATGCACTTTGTTTTTTTGTTTTTGTTTTGTTATGAGAAAGACAGGAGAAATTCATAAGAAATTACCAGCTCTTGCAAAAAAATTTAAAAATGCAACCTCGGTTTTAAAGCTAAGCCCAACCTAATAATTAGTGCACTTGATTGCCCCAACAAACTGCCATTCCTTTAGGTTCATGGTTAGTTTAATAGTTTGCTAACTCTTGAATTTTAACACACATACACGCACACACAAAAAAGGTACTCGGCTTACCTTACATGCCTGTGAGATGCCACAAGCAGCTCGAAGTCAGGCCCGTACGTCTGTAAGGCATCCACTAGGAGAAGTCCATGCACAGACATAGTGATGGATAGATCCTGAGGCGTCTTGGAGAACGTGGCCTGGATGCCCGTCACCTGTAGCTCCGCAATGCATCTACCTGCAGAGCAACATCAGCTCACACAAGTCTTTTCTACAACACAAATCAAGAACAGAAAGCACTCTGTAGTTTTCTAGTGCGACTATATGAAGAAAACGGACAATAAATTGTAGGGGAAACTAATTATGGTTAATTTAAATCAGGGGCGCGTAAATGTCAGAATGTTCGAATACAAATACTTAGCTTCAACTATCAAATTATTAGCAAGTTCGGTTATTTTAACACGTTGGGACATCGCAGTTGCATTGTCAATGGTAAAAAAATTAGAATAGTAAGTCTAATTGTGTGTAACGATTGCATTGGGGCTCGTGCTAACTTAGAAAATTAAGTAATTTCCAATAGCTGTCTGTTCTCGCCAACCTGTGCCTTATCATACAACATCAAATGCACATAAACTCAGACGCATTTGACCCTGTGCCAGCCGTCGCTCATCACGTTTGCAGTCAAGCAATAACGTCATATTGCGGGTGGTGCTGCAAAAGAGTGCAACCTCGCTGTCCCGAAACCCATGCTCCTTGTTAATGAGAGGCTGGCTTTCCCACAAAGCTTATGCCTCAAGTGGCTAAGCATGCTTAACAGGCAATATTTCGCCAGCAGCACGAAAATATTAGAAAATTCAGCACAAAAGACTGCATTGTTTGCTTCCTTCATTCGGTTGTAACTAACAATAAATAGAGATCCTCAGATTTCTTGATTATTTTCACTACAGAGTTTCCTGGAATATGTGAGCAAGATTTGATTAAAACACCTGCTTCCTCTGCCAAGGCTGAAAATTATAACTCTAATAATAATTAATAAATAAAAGTATACAGATAAGTTTCTTAATGTCCACATTGTTCTTTGACCATGTTCTTTTATATCTGCACCTGCCACATACAATAAACAAGTCGCACGTTTATTTTTTTCATGTCCCGAAGCTACACATGTGCTACGAGTCGTGTTGGGCTTGGGATCAGTTTCGTCACCATGGATTGATATTCATCTCAGACACCCATCTCTGATACTCATCCAAGTTTTGTTTATTATTATTATTAGACGTGTTTGAGATGTCGGTGCCTCCAAGAGGGTGCGCACCAGCAGCTCTTTTCTTACATGAACCGAAAAGAACAAGAGCTGCACAAACTGTGCAAATAAAAAAGAAAGACGGCACCATAGTCTTGGCATAGAAATGGCTTTGCATTTTGCTCCATCCGAATGCAGCTGCCATGGTCGGGAATCGAACCCGTAACCTGATGGTCTGCAGTAGATTGCCAAGAAATAAGCTGAATAACAGTGGCCAAACGAGGTATGTCTATTGGAGCTAACATTTTGACAAAGGGACTTGCCTTTGACAGGACTGCAACTGCTTTCCTTAGCAACCAAAATGCTGCTAAGGAAAGCAGTTGCTGCTCTGACAAAGACAAGTCCCCTTGTCCAAACGTTGGCTCCAATGGACAAGCCTCGTTTACCTCCGTTATTTGCTTCAAGCTTCCCATCTTCCTGCGAGCTTTGTCTTGATAAAACTGAGCTACCACAGTGAGCATGGATAAATGCTTGAGGTTACATCATCTAAAGACACCTTTCTGTTGCCATGCAGCTTCGCCATGTGAGGTGCAGAGGCAACAGATTCAAGTAAAGATGAGTTACCTCGGCTCTGAACTTCTAGGCACATTTGCTCGATGGAACACTGTGCTACCAGCAGCAGCGATGTGTCATGAGACTCCTTGGATCTGTTTGCAAAAGCACTGAAAGAAAAAAGTAGAGATCAGCAACCAGAAGCAATGCCCTCCATCTACAATCGCAGCTTTGTTGGCTAACTTATTGATGTAAACATTGTGCCGCACTCTACAATGCACTCCCCACCTACCTCTTGAACTCATCCCTTAAATGTTGACTCTTCCATATAGTTGCAGCTTTGATTGAACAGAAAGCATTCAATGACAGTACGTGCAAGTGAACTACAGGTGAATAAACATAATATGCAGCATAGAACAGCAAGTCTGTTCTATGCTCAAGTATTATTGCATTTCAATCAAGCTTAACCCACAAGCACAAGGAACACACCAGTCATAAGGCTCTTTGTGCAAGTACTTAGGTCAAGTATCCAAAGCTCCCATCACAACCACCATTCTAAAGCAACAGCAGAAAGTTGTTCTCAAATGAGGCATAAGCAAGTCAGGTAATAAAAGCATGCAAGTTACTTCCCGCAGCCCCACAGAAGCATAACTGTACACACTGCGCAAAAACGAGAGAGAACATCGAAGTTGTCTGCAAGCAGCGATTCCTGCAAACGCGTCAATGCGAACATTGCTCTCTGCTATGTGCCGTATACAGTCAACGACCGATTTTCCGGACGCCGGATAATTCGGATGCCTCCGCGGCACCGCCACGTACCCCATAGAGTCATGGTATAAGAACGTCTGAAATTTCAGACGCAAAATCCCTTTGCTGTTCGATTTTCCGGACGATTTGCCATGACCGCAGGTCCGAAACGTCGTTAATCGAAGCCTCCACCGCCACCATTTTTATTATCTCGCCGCCTTGAACCGGTGCTCTCATACATAGATCCGCTTACAGCCGTAGCCACCACCTCGGCAACGCTAGCCCTAGCTACTTCAACATTCCCAACCAAGCTTCTTGCTCTTGAGTGCCGTGTTTTTCATTGAAACAATTCACCGCTGTTAGCAACGCCGCCGACTCCGGCTTTATAACCTCGCCAATAGCTTCGAAGCTCGGAAAGCACAGCGCATTGTAAAATGTCGGTTCTAGAAAGTCAGCTTCGCCTGAATACAGCAGTGTTACACGGTGAAGCATACAGGAAGTATTGCGGTGAAGCATACCATGAGTGGGAAGGGGCAATTGTCATGGGGCACGGTATGTTTCCCTTAATCATACGCATGCGCAGCCACCATCTCCTATCATAGTACGAGCACCGATACACCTAATAAGTGTACATCATGGCGTTTAGAGCTATTTCGGACGTACCTGTGGTGAATTGAGCCATTAGGGGCAGTAAAAGGCATGCATTCATTCATTTTTTCGCACTGCCCGATTTTTCGGACGTTTTCGCGGCCCCTAGGGAGTCCGAAAAATCAAGTGTTCAAAATCCATCCATAGAACCTTTTTTTTTTTTATTTCAGTGCGGGAACATTGAAAATTACATGCTTTCACAGAAAATGTGATGTTCCCTTCCACAATGATGCACTGTGCACTTTCCATATAAATTCAAATGTAAGCAAGTCGAAAACAACCACTATGCATTGCTGCATCTACAAGTTTGCCTATCAGTGGCTTGATTCAGGCTCCAAAACACTGGTTTGAGACCACACTGCCAGCTACAGAGTGACCACATGTCACACTCCCATGTAATAATAAGTGTAAAATATGTTGTGATAGCTTTTTCTGTTTGCACACTCCCAGGGCAAATTTCGCGCGCACGTGCACATACACACACACACACACGCCAACAAACCGGACAGGGGAATGGCTGCTGCGTAACATGGAAGATGTGCATTCAGCTCCCACCTATAGGATGTTGTCTTTTTGTTCACTTTCATTTCCTTTTATTTTATTAATTTCCCCTATGCTTTATCTGGCTTCATTGCCTGTTTTTTTTTTTTTTTTTTTTTAAATATGGGTCTACTAAGAGCTCATTTATGCTCATGATACACGTAATCATTCAAGGCAAGCAATCCCTAGGTTTATGTCTTACCTTTCACTCATCCCTTCCTGCTGAAACATTTTGTCAAGATCTACAGATGACGCACATGGCGAGGAGGGGCCCTGAGAGGACCAGCCGGCAGGCCGTGTTGAAGTACTTTCCCTCAGTCTTGACAAACACATTTGCATGGCATGAACCTGCAAAACACGAATGAAGTAGCTATAAAAATAGTTGTCAAGAACACAGTTTAACGCAGAATTGCAATAGCCTATTTCATATAAGCAGATGAACAGGTATAAAAATAGGCCAGCTATAACATTGACAGCTAGCTCGCTCATTGTCATGTCTTCCCATCAGCAACCTGCCAACCTGTGAATTTTAAAATCCATAAAAGTTATGAACGCACTACACAAAAAAAGAGGGGACATTTTTAAAAATTATTATTATTAATACATGGCCACCAAGCATACACCTTTTGTGGGATACATACATGCTTCACATTAACAATAATTTACATTCATACACAGCACACAAGAAACAACGAACTTGAACCAGCAATGACTGACAAGCAACACAATTATGTTAGGCCACAGTGACTTTTGCAGTGATATTGCAGCTGCCGATTTTGCCTGCTAGAATAGGGACTTGACTGAACAAACTTACCCGAAGCAAGTGCCTCTCTAATGTCCTTTCACTATCAGAAGACTTCCAAAGGCATGATTAGAGAGTGAACAGAGAAACTTAACCCTTTGAAGGTTTTTTAACCCTTTGAAGGAAACAGAATTTATTTTTTGTAAAACTTGACACACCATTCATAAAATCGTAGAACAAACCCAAATTCGTAATCTTTAGAAAAATTCAGGAGAGTTGGCAGGTATGCATTAGGCAATGTTTTTCATGCTGGCAATGTCCTACATGCCACTTGCAGTTATTTGCTCTAAAAATATACAATTTGCTCTAAAAAATATATAAAACAGATCTGTAATGATAAGCTCACCTTCTGCTCATTGACGTGGGCAGTCAGCCTAGGGAGCTTCATGTTAAGTATGACACTAGGCCAGTGAGGGTCATCAGTTGCCAACAGGCGCCTAGCAGGAAAGCAAAGTAACACAAACAAAAAGTAGCAGTGACAATTAAAACTCCTTTCATGACAATCTGCTCACCGATAGTAAACCTTAATACATAAGTTCTAGGTTCGGCGACTGAGCTACGGAATACTGCATGTATGCAATGCTTAGCAAATAAGGTGCCAGAAGAGTGCTATGGAACCAGAAACACTATAAGAGATAAAGACCGAAAACTTCTGGCTCCTGCAAACACATTTAATTTCTAGCAAGTGTACGAGGCTTTTATAGCTTAGAAGCACTAGATAATTAACTAAACATAAGAAGCAGGGCAATGCAAAGCATGCAATGGGTACGCATACCTTTCGACTTGAATGGCTATCGAGAACCTGTCCAGCACGTGCATTCGGCTGGTTCCCTTTGTCTGCGCAAACTTCCAGCTGTCCTTGCCACTGCCAATGAGCACCTGCATGTCTTGCAGGTTCAATGTGTACCTGAAGGTGACAGAAACAGAACACCATAGGATAGTGTAATGCAGCTAAAACCATGCTCACACACAAATACATGGCAATAAGGTTGTCAATAACCATGTTGCTGAAACTTGCCAATGTAATCTCTAGCTGCACAGCAGAGAAAATTTGCACAAATTCACATGATTTAGAAGCAAAAAAAAAATATATATATATATATATATAGAATGAGTGTCCGCCACGGAATAACTTAATATGATTGAAATGCTGACCATAACATATGCAGTTCCAGCCTAATAATAACCGATTAAAAGAAAATTTTATACAAGTTTGAATGTGTAGAAATGAATGGCTTTTCTACTAGTACTGCGATGATAATGCAAAGTTACTAGGGCGTTATTCTCAGCATTCACTTTTCGGGAAACAGTCATTTTCACAAGGTTTAGTGTGACTAGCACTGGAAACACTAGCATCTATGGGCAACAAGATTCCTGGCACAGTGCCAAGCATGCCATCTGAGCAAAGTGTCAGGAATGTGGCACTGACCCATTGGCACTGACCCGTTTGGTGTTAGTTATGTGAATCCTCAGTGAAAATGACTGGATCCCTAAAGACAAACAACTGAGAATACCACTCCAGATTATGCAATATACGCTAAACAACAGCTGCAACAACAACAACAAAAAAAGTTTATTCAAAAAGTTTCTGAAGAGAGAACTCACTTTTTGTACATATGGCTGTAGATGTCTGCATCAGACATTGCAGTCTCCTTCGCTGGACTCGAGACAACAGTTTCGAGCTCCTCTTGCTCAGGTGGTGAAGAGCATGGTGTCTTGAAGTCAGCTAAATGAGAACAGTTTACGGTAAAGTTACGTGGAATCGTGCACAGAAGCCAAGACATGCAAGGAGTCAACCAGATACTGAAACTTCAAATCTAAAATTAAAAAGTAATACATTTTATGCAAGAATGACGAGGATCTTCTGCAAGGAATTTGCATTGGTGACAGAACCAGATTACGTACGCAAGAATACCCAATAAGGACAGGTTCTGAACTTCATCACAAGGAACCAGAAGAGGACACCACCAACACTAGCATGGTTAATTTTAACATTTCTCTGCAGTTCGATGAACTTGCCTTCTTACTGCCATTATCAAATGGGCTTATACAGATTAATCCTAATCCCCCATAGTCTTTATCTACCTTCTTGAAGCATAAAGACCAATTCTAACAAGCACAGTGACCAAGGTGGCTAGCACACAGAGAGATATGTGGTTTTATTCTAAAACAAAAAACACATTCCATTTATTCCATTGTCACCCTTGTAAAATGAGTAACAAGAGAATATGTATAAAACATGTTTTCTTCATTCTTTGTACTACCGAAACACAGTTACAATTACACAAACACATCAGGTGGCTCAGTTGATGAGGTCATATGTTACACACCCTATTTTCGCACTATATGAATGACTATCATGGCTTGGCTGAAGAACCGTGGGCAGGACGGAGCCATGTTTTTCAATTGCTGTGATGCACAACACACCTACATAAAGCAAATAAGAAATGTGATATTTTAAATTACCCTCATCATCAGATATGTCTTCTACATTGGCACGAGACGCTTCCATTGGTGCTGAGGAATTCGAAAACTGCACACGCCCCAAGTCAATAAGAACCTGAAATAAAGGAATAAAAATCGTTGAAACTTGCGTACCAGCGTGACAAAAGCTGAAGTGCATACAGTCGAATCTCGATAATTCAAACTCGAAGGTGCCCAAAAATTTGTTTGAACTAAACATGATTTAAAGGAAGCTCACTGAATGGCGGACTTATGTGGTACATAACTGCGAGTCGGCCTAGTTGGTACAGATTCATTTTCTTAAATTTTTGTGCGCAAACAAACAGGGACGAAGAAAAAGGAGACACAAGGATGAGCGCTCGTCCTTGTGTCTCCTTTTTCTTCGTCCCTGTTTGTTTGCACACAAAAATTTAAGGATTATGTGGTACGCTGCATTAGGCAGTGCATTTGCACTGACCTAACATATGAACAAGGAGTTCTAGAAATGTGGCTTCATTGCAGTGGCTTCAGTGAGGCCACACTTATAAGCAAAATTTAGCTGCTGTGAAGCTGCATCTAAAGGCGAAATTCACATATAACTCACACCCGAACTTCACTCATATTTTTTTATGTTTGTTGTGGGTTATACGGGCCAAAATACAGTACTTGCAACCGGCGGCATGCAGCCAACCCAGCATGCGGCCACACTGCCGGACCGGAGGCGCTGCCATGTGAGTTAGTGTACTGCTGAGAGCACAGTCGGCAGAGCTGTATGTTTAAATTAACCGTAGCAAACGCTTATACGTTCGACTGACCGGGCGTTTTCGCACATCAACATACACACAATTCTGACAGGACCACAGCATCAGTTCAAACATCAGTTCGAACATCTGTTCGAATTAATGAGATTCCACTGTAATTACAGAAAATAGAAATAAAGATTACCGTTCCAACAATCACACACGTGGTGACAGTTAAAAATTCTTATGCAAAAATTTGAAGTACAGTTTATGTGACTCTCTTACTGTGGCAGAGGTGTGGTCGGTGAAGCTTTCTGGAACAATGATTTGTGGTGCAGAGATGTCCATGTGGATGTCCCATTTTGCAATCTGCAACTGTAGCAAAGAACCATGATCACACAAGTTATAGTTACTTTCATTTATTTATCGGTTTACTTATTTCTATGAGTGCTCACTAAAAGTTCAGTGCCCTTAACACAGTGCACTGTATACAAAGGAAAGCAAGTGTACACCAGAAAGATGATGAGCTAAGGAAAGCACACTAGTAGCTGTTGCTTTCAGTTAAATAATAGAAGCATGCTAATACTTTGTTGTATCAACTGGATTTTCTTAAGAACTGCTCCTACACAGTAGTGTTTGGCTGAAGCCTAGCGCTACCACTTCATTATGTATATATCAGCTTTTCTCAGCCGAATTTGCCACAGCTTTCCTATATTTCCAAGAACATAGCATCCAACTGCTTCAAATAGCATCTAACACAACTTCAGCTCAGCAACATCTAGTTATATTGTTACGGGGAGGCAAACACAACAGGAAAACGTATTTACAGTATATTTACAAGGCGATCAAGCGTCAACCATATGGCGGAGAGCGCGCGCCCGATCATCAGCGTCTTCTTCATCGATGTTGGCGTGAATCATATCGTGACATGACCCCCGGCTGCTCAAGCACCGTCACGGTGCTTGCAATGATCCAGGCGAGTGGTAAGGTTTCAGGCGGGATACGTGAACAGCGTCAGTAGGTGATGAAACGGTTGGCGAGGAAGACTCGAGCGGGCCAATCTCATACGTAACGTCTGTTACACGACGTAATACACGGTAGGGTGCGGAGTACCGCGAAAGCAATTTTTCTGAGAGTCCAACACGCCGAGTCGGAGTCCACAGAAGCACAAGGGCACCCGGAGTATAGATAGCGTCGCGATGACGGGAGTCGTAGCGGTGCTTCTGGTGGCCTTGCGATGTAGTAAGGCGACGGCGAGCAATTTGACGTGCCTCATCAGCTCGAGAAATGGCATCACAAGCGTACTCAGTTGGCAAATGGACGGCATCGGGGAGGATAGTGTCAAAAGGTAACGTTGGGTCGCGGCCAAACAGAAGATAAAAGGGTGAGAAACCAGCAGTATCATGACGGGAGGAATTGTAAGCGAATGTAACGAAGGGCAACGCAACATCCCAGTCTTGATGGTCAGATGAGACATACATAGAAATCATGTCAGTAAGCGTCCGGTTGAAGCGCTCAGTCAAGCCGTTAGTTTGCGGGTGGTAAGCCGTCGTAAATTTGTGTTTGGTGGCGCAGGAGCGAAGCAGGTCATCGATAACTCTGGAGAGAAAGTAACGGCCACGGTCAGTGAGGAGTTGACAAGGGGCTCCGTGATGTAAGATGACATCGTGTAGTAGGAAATCTGCAACGTCCGTAGCACAGCTGGTAGGGAGAGCGCGTGTAATTGCGTAGCGGGTGGAGTGGTCCGTAGCAACGGCAATCCATTTGTTTCCAGCAGTAGAGGTCGGGAAAGAACCGAGGAGGTCAAGGCCAACTCGGAAGAAGGGGTCAGCTGGGACGTCAAGGGGCTGAAGGAGGCCAGCAGGAGGCTTAGGTGGTTTCTTTCGGCGTTGGCAGGGTTCACAAGCAGCTACGTAGCGACGAACGGAGCGGTAAAGACCGGGCCAAAAGAAGCGACGCCGAACGCGATCGTAGGTCCGGGAGACTCCAAGGTGACCAGCGGTCGGGACGTCATGTAGCTGGCCGAGAACGCTCAAGCGCAGATGCGTAGGAACGACGAGCAACAGTTCGCGTCCATCCGGGTGGACGTTGTAGCGATATAACGTGTCATCTTTAAGCACGAAGAGGCGAAGGGAAAGATCGGGCGTGGCGGAATCCAGCTTCTGAATAAGCTCACTTAAAATGGGATCACGGCGCTGTTCATCACGAATGTGGCTTAAAGCGGAGAGCGAGAGTACACATGCAGGCATGTCATCCGAGGCTTCAGGCGGATCCACGGGATTGCGGGACAAACAGTCAGCATCCTGGTGCAATCGGCCAGATTTATAAGAAACAGAGTAAGTGTATTCTTGGAGCCGGAGTGCCCAGCGACCAAGACGCCCAGTGGGATCCTTAAGCGACGAAAGCCAGCAAAGTGCGTGGTGATCGGTAGTCACAGTGAAATGCTGGCCATGTAAATAGGGGCGGAATTTGCCCACCGCCCAAACGAGAGCAAGACACTCCCGTTCTGTAATAGAGTAGTTCTGTTCGGCTAAGGAGAGGAGACGGCTGGCATAGGCGACAACACGGGCATGCCCATTCTGATGCTGGACTAAAACAGCGCCGATTCCGTAGCCGCTGGCATCGGTGCGGAGTTCTGTTGGAGCGGAGCTGTCGAAATGAGCCAGGACAGGTGGTGTAGTGAGCGACGTGATGAGGGTAGAGAAGGCGGCAGCCTGTGCAGCACCCCAAATGAACGAGACACCTTTCTTCAGTAAGTTTGTGAGAGGGCGTGCGATTTCCGCGAAATTCCTCACAAAACGACGGAAGTAGGAGCACAGTCCCAGAAAGCTACGAACTTCCTTTGTGCAAGTCGGAACGGGGAACTGCTGCACAGCTCGAACTTTGTCAGGGTCGGGGCGAACACCGGTTGAGTCGACGAGATGACCGAGCATGATAAGTTGCTGACGTCCGAAATGGCACTTAGATGAATTAAGTTGCAGGCCGGCTTTGCGAAAAACAGAAAGGATAGAAGAAAGGCGGTCGAGATGCGTTTCAAAGTTCGGTGAAAATACAATGACGTCATCAAGATAACACAGGCAAATGGACCATTTAAAACCGTGTAAGAGAGTGTCCATCATGCGTTCGAAGGTGGCCGGGGCATTGCATAAGCCGAAAGGCATGACTTTAAACTGATAAAGGCCGTCAGGGGTAACAAAAGCGGTCTTCTCACGGTCCATGTCATCAACGGCTATCTGCCAGTACCCAGACCGAAGGTCGATGGAAGAAAAATACTTGGCGCCGTGAAGGCAATCCAGGGCGTCGTCTATGCGTGGAAGCGGGTACACGTCTTTTTTGGTGATCTTGTTGAGATGCCGGTAGTCCACGCAAAATCGCCAACTGTCATCTTTCTTTTTAACAAGAACCACAGGAGAAGCCCAAGGACTGCAGGATGGCTCGATTATATTTTTGGCAAGCATCTTGTCGACCTCCCTTTGAATGATGCGGCGCTCAGCTGGAGAGACGCGGTATGGCCGTCGGTGGATCGGATGGGCATCGCCAGTGTTTATGCGGTGCTTGACAGCGCAGGTTTGACCCAGAGGACGGTCGCAAAGGTCAAAGACGTCCCTATAAGAGAAGAGGAGGCGAAGGAGATCGTCAGCGTGATGGGGCGAAAGGTCTGGAGCAATCATTTTCTTCAGGTCGGGAGGAGACAGATCTGGCGAAGAAGACGGGATATCAGTGGTGTGCGACCGACCAGGATCAGGAGGAGACAAGGTCGAGATAACGTAATCGTAGGAGGGCGTCAGCATAGCGAGTGAAATGCCTTGTGGGAGCACTTGTGAACACAGTCCGAAATTAATCACAGGAAGACAAGTAAGATTGTCCCGTAGAGTGATAACAGTGTGAGGCAAACCAACACTGTGCGTGAACAGAACAGCGGTGATGGGAGCGAGCACATAATCACCGTCGGGGACTGGTGGAGAGGGCGTCACAGCAACACAAGTAACGGCTTGTGGTGGCAAACGGACGTGCTCAGCAGAACAGAGCCGATTCTTGATTGGTCCGGGTGGATCAATCACACTTGGTAGGTCAAGCTGTACAGTACCAGCGGAACAATCGATGAGGGCGGAGTGGGCGGACAAAAAGTCAAGACCGAGGATGACGTCATTGGAACAGCAGACGAGGACGGTGAACAAAACAGAAGTTTGACGGCCGGCAACACTGACACGTGCGGTACAAAGGCCAGCTACGGGAGACGTACCACCGTCGGCCACACGGACAACACGTGATGGGGCAGGGGTCATAACTTTCTTCAACTGCCGGCGGAGGTGAGAACTCATAACAGAAATATGGGCGCCAGTGTCAATCAAAGCAGTAACAGGTAGGCCATCCACTTCAACGTCGATCAAGTTCTGATTGGTAGGGAGCGTCAACAGAGGAATTGGAGAGCAGGTCGGAATAGCAGCATCACCTCCAGGAGCTGCAGCCGTTAGTTTCCCGAAGGAAAACGCCGGGAGTAAGACGGGGACGGGGAACGGCGTGGTGGGGGTGACCGAGAAGGTCGGCGTCGTGGGGAGGGCGAGCGGCTGTAATGGGCGGTAGTAGTAGTGGTCTCGGCAGATGTTTCCTGGTCAGGTTGGCTTGGTACCTGGTGCTGGCTTCGGGGTGGGTAGCGGAAGCTGGATGAGTTGGGTCGAGAAGACGAGGGCCAAGGACTTCGGCAATATCGTGAAATGTGTCCAACACGTCCACATCGAAAGCAAATGGGCTTGTCGTCAGGCGTCCGCCACGCATTCGGGTCGCGATAATTCGGAGTGGTGTAACGGCGTTGGAGAGGGTTGAAGGTGGCCGAAGGGTAACTGTCAGGGTGGTTCACAGAGCAGATGGTTTGAAGGCCCACGTTTGACAGTTCTTGACGAACAACGGATTGTATAAGGGATATCGTAGGTGGGGCATCACAGGTCTCTCCTCGCATTAAATGTGCGGGCGATGCGGCTTCAATTTCGCGTCGAACGATTCGGGTGATGGTCTCCGATGTTAAAGGCTGAGTCGGCATACGAACATCCTCACACGTTGATGTCGCTGCCGTGTTCGGAAGGCGGGCGAATTGGTGGGCGATACGTCGGCTTTTAGCATCTTCGAAGCGTCGGCATTCAGTAATAATCTCGTTGACTGTCGAAGAGTTTTTAAACACGATCAGGTTAAACGCATCGTCCGCGATCCCTTTCAGCAGGTGCGCAACCTTATCGGCTTCTGTCATCTTGGCGTCAACCTTCCGGCAAAGGGTCAGCACATCCTGAATATACGTCAAGTACGACTCAGTAGGCGTCTGCACACGCGAGGCAAGCTCTTGCTTGGCAGCACGCTGGCAGCCTGCAGGTTGGCCAAACAACTCGCGAAGTTTAGTCTTACATACGCTCCAGCTTGTGAGCTCCTCTTCGTTGTTGTCGAACCAGGCCTTCGCCGTGCCCTTTAGATAAAATGTGACATTCGCCAACATCATGGTCGGGTCCCACCTGTAATGTGCGCTTACGCATTCGTAGAGTCGAATCCATTTGTCGACGTCGTCGCCAGCAGTGCCGGAAAAGGTCCCAGGGTCACGGGGTGGAGCCAGGACAACGGTTGGCATGGCGGCCGCCGCTGACGCAGTTTCACCGCTGGTGGACATGCCTAGAGTGGCGACTTGGCGGCCGCTGCGGAGCTCCGTCTTGCGTTATACCCCCAGCACTTCCACCAAGATGTTACGGGGAGGCAAACACAACAGGAAAACGTATTTACAGTATATTTACAAGGCGATCAAGCGTCAACCATATGGCGGAGAGCACGCGCCCAATCATCAGCGTCTTCTTCATCGATGTTGGCGTGAATCATATCGTGACAATATATTGCAGAAAAAGTAGTTAAAACAAATGTAAGTTGCATTCACCCTGCAGTTTAATGGAACTCAAATTCTCATTTATACCCTTCCACAACAGACAACAGAAGAAACACGATAGCAACAGACAGCTCGATTCGGTTGAGCTGGTTCGTAGTTATTAAGAACGCTTCAGTCTTCTATAGATGTTGGTGCAGTACATTTACAGTAAACAGCTGTCATTGCTGCCCTCGGTGGCAATTGTGTTCTCCTACTCGACATGCCTTCAGGCTGCTGACTTGTTGAACTGAAAAGGCATGCTGCACCTTGTCTAGTGCACACGACTGATCTAAATTCCCGTCTGCTCTCTCTCTCTTTCATTCCTCCACCCCATGTGTCGGGTGACTGACCAAAGTCTACAGTTAATCCTTTCCTTTCCCCCTCTCTCTCTTTGTGGCAAGAAATTTGAGGGCTCACGAAGCAGTTATGAGGATGTGCAAGGCAGTCATAAAGCAGCAATGAGGTGAAACAAGTTAAGCAATACTACCAGCTATTTGCACAAGTACTGCTGAAATCTACAAAGATCTTAATTTTCCAACGACCACACAGTTGCAGCGTTCCTATGCTGTCCTGAAAGCAGGCACCCTTACAGTGCTCTGTTCCCCTTCAAGCATGAGATCCCAGTGGTGACGCAGCTCCTCCTTGGTGTGCTTCTTGAACAACTCGTAGCGGGTGCGAGCTGCCGCCGACAGGTTGAGGGGGCCACCAGACGACGGGAAGCAGCTGCTTTCGTAGTTGAACAGCGTGAAGAATTGCTTCACCGTCCGGATCGTGGACGGATTGTACACCACATCCAGGGACTGAGTGTTCACTGTTAGGCTGCAACGGCAATGAAATAAGGGTAATTGAAGACCGCATGGATTGTGCACCATATTGCTCCTCTGAAGCTTTAAGGCCGTTTCACAGGATGCGATTTTCATCACACCCGAAGTGCGATTTAAGTAAAGTACCTGAAGTTTCAACGTTGCGCTGAACGCGCGACTGTTTAGATGCATTCTTTTCCTGTCGGTTTCCTACATGTGTAAACTTCCTGATGCATCTTGAAAGGTTATCTTGCCTCACTTGCTCATTAAATTTGACATGCTAAGCTCTACTCAATGACAACTTAAACTTGTAATAATGACATCAAAATACAGTATTTTCTAAGCGACACCATCAGGGTTCACTGAAATTTCCGTTTGACATGAATTTGTGAAATTCCCTGGCCAAAGTGCATTATGTGCAATGTTCAAAATTTTTGGTGTTTTGCATGCTGTTCCAAAGCATCACGCACCAGACAAGCCATGAGACACTCGATCCATAAATGTATCAAATGTTTCGATTGATTGATGTATGTATTTCCATGCCTACAACCCATCCTGAATATAAAATGCACCCTCAATTACAATCCTCAAAACAGAAAAGCAAATATAGACTGCACACGAAATCCACAGAACTAAGTGCACGCAACAAAGTAATAACTTCTACAGAGGCAATCTGGTCTAACTGTTGGTGCAAAGAACTCCTGAAATAATTTATATTTGTGTGCTCAATTTTCACAGCATTTACTGCTGCTGACCATTAAATTTCAATGCGGCTTCACAGCAATGCATACCAGACAGCCCTGAAGCCACACCTGAAGGCAAAACTCACATACAACCTGCACCTCCACTTCACAGTTATTGAATTTTTGATGCAGGTTACACGTGCAAAAATATGATAAACAATTTTGCACAGTGAAGTCAACTGTTAAACGTAACACATAAGCATAGAGCATTTTTGTATATGGAATGTTTCTTCCTGGCAAGCTACAATCGCATGGGTTTGCAGATGACTTGCTGTTGGTGGCAAATTTCTACACACCTGTGCAGTGCATTGACACAGCTTCAACCAGCAGTTGCAGCTAGAACACGAGCAAAGTGAGAGCCGGCACATTATAGTGTTCCCTTTAACAGTGGGGCCCAGCGTACATGTTAGGCCCTGTATGTCCTTTCGAATACCGCTACAGTTCTTCCAATACCATTCCTGGGGTCAACGTCTAAAACTGGCAACAAAATACACATAAGCAGTTGAAATTTGAGAACCATTGCTAGTGAGGAGTTGTGAACCTCAGAAGTATATGTAATTCACTCACCTGTGATCAGCGTTGGATCCCAGAGGTTTTTTCTCATAAGTGAGCTCGAAGAGTGGAACACTGGGGAAGTCAGTCTTCTGACTGTGCATCAATGAAATGCCAAAGGGAGCAGCTGACGGTGAAGTGAAAGGCAGAAACTTGAAAATGGAAGGCTGTGTCTTGGTCCCTTCAAGAGGTAGAGCCTTGGGAAACATGTGCATTTGTTCCTGGGCATAAAAGCAGCGGCCACCAGTTAGAATTGGGAGCCCGTGGACTTGATCTCAAGTATAAAATCTGTGGAGAGCACACGCTGCCACCTTCTCCCGCGGGCGCTCGCCCGTCGCTTGTGCATGGAGCACACACGGCGGTAGCCGGGCGGACACGGGAGAAATGCACTTTGCCCTCTCCCGGTTCTCGCTCGCCTCTCGCGACGCGCGTGCCCGCGCAGGAAGAGGGAAAGTATCCGGCGGGCGAGGAGGACACTCCCCTCGCGGAAAGGTAAAGAAAGGTATAAAAGAGCGCGACCGAGAGACCCCCGGCTCTCTCTGACCTCGCTTGACCTACCTGCCCATACGGATTTACCCGCTGAAACCCGTGAGTGACCTCGTTTGCGTGACTACTACGCGCGACGAGGCAAGCCTATTTTATTACTTATTATACAGAGCGGACTTCCCTCTACAAGTGTGTTTTATTGCCCACAGCAATAAACGTTGTTGAGTTGGCTCGCTTGTTGCCTTATTCGCCCAAACCCTACGTAGCTGCGATTATACGCGCTACAGGGTTGGGGAAGACCTCCACAAATCTTACCTTCATATTAGATAACATAAGCTCTTGACTTGGGCTACTGTGTGGGACATTAGGCGGCATTATCACTGCAATGCACTTATTTAATAAATCCAGCCCTTCAGTTCAACATCCATTCAAACATCCAGCCCTTCAGTTCCTCTGATTCTTGGCTCTGAAGTGCATAGTTTACAACTTATTTCTAAGAAAATTATATTTCCCGCTCTGAATAAGCATGTTGCAGCAATCCTAAGCACCCTTCCCAACTTTGACTAGCAGAAGCTGGAGTGGTGGTCCAGGTGGGCAGCGGCGGCCATACGGCTGGACTGAGGTGTACCCTGACTGGTGCAACACGGAAGCAAGGAGAAGCAGCTTTTGATACTCGTGTCTTTTCGTTTCTTTTAATAAATGTTTTATCCTCCTCCTCCCCAACTTTCACCCTTATGGGCATGAAAAATAAAAGGGGTTTAGATTCAAGTTATTGTCATAGAGTTTAGTGTCAGCTAACAAAACGCGATCACTGCACAAATTTGACAATATCAAATAAAGCAAAGCAATCCTTTACAATGCAGAAACTGCAGAAACAAACTCACAACAGCATGGGGAGACAGCATGTACGGGTAGGCTGAATTGGGCGCTGTGCGGTCCTGCAGATGCAATGAGCCAAGTCGAGCTGCAAACAGGAATGATCCCAGTCGTGGCCGACTCTCCACATCTACAGTGACCTCTGTAAAGCGAAGCTCCACCAAGGGCTGCATGACCTCATCCCTGCCAAACGGAGAGGCACATCAACAAGGAGGCAGGGCTTTTCAATTGGCCAGTGCTCGCAATGACATTCAGTACGACAGACAACCAATTAGGGTGTGCCCAATTATCAAGTTTTGACTTTTCAACTGAATACTAATAGCTGGCCAACTTAGTTCTATTTTCAAATACTTGACACTGCATCATAAAAATTCAAACCATGAAATAGAAACCCCTCCCCTTGGGGCAGTCTTTAGAGGTATGCATACTGCTGTGTTGCAAACTATGAAACTAATGTAGGCATGGCCTGTTAACAAAAAATCAAAACGATTGCTTCTTTGGCGTGAAAACTTTCTATCACTACTGCTGTTGAATATGATACACGAGCATGAAGTTTATAAAGTGGCATCACACATACTGTTGGACATGACTCAGTAAAAAGGCAGATTGAAGAAAACAGTGCCCCGTTGATGCGGCAGTAACTCGTTACAGTAAAGTGTTGCAAATATGTCACACAGTCTTGAAATAGAGGTAGCCTTCAATGATGGCAAGAAATGTAACAGTTCAAGGAGCTAAATGAACAGAGAATGACAGAGCGAGAGATACAAATAAAACGAGCACAGTGGTGACTACAAACTTTAATGAACAGGAATTAGATCAAAGGAACACTGACATGACATTTTCCATTGGTCAACTTTTTGGAGTCAAATGTTCCAAACATTCCAAACACTCTAAATCATAGAAAAATACTACTGGTAAGCATCAGGGTGCCCTAAATAATTTACTATGATACTTGTTTCTACAAACCACTTTTGGTCTCAGTGCTCAGAAGGTGCGTAGACAAGTCATTATGTCATTAGCCACTGATTCACTCCGTTCCTGCAACAGTTGCAGCTGGCCCACACAAGTGCAGCAAAAAAAAATGTGTGCAGCTCTCTTATACTTTTTTTTTTTTTATCAGCAACGCCATCACACCTAACCCTGCACGACATAGTAGTATATTTTGCTCTGCCCCATGATGTCATGATAGTGTTGATGATGCCAAACCTGGCATTTCAAGACCAACCTTAGTATCAAATTAAAATATCTGACGAGTGTTTCCCAGCCTTCGTACTTTGAGAGTTTAGTCATTCTTAGCTCTCAACACAAATCAGGCTGATCTTGATAAGTCAAAAGACAGAAGCACGTATCCACACGATGGACAGTTGCTACACTTTCAGCTTATAACCGGCTGTGCGGAATAGCGATTTTGAGTAGCTCAGTAGTAATTAATTTTTGTAACTCACCCAGCTCCCAGGTTTGGCGCCACCCGATGTCGCCCAACCAGCGTGAGCCCGCACTGGCTGAGTGAGAAACAGACCCTCGCAAACACCGCGTCTCGCATCAGGAACGTGTCTCGATCAACGCTGTCCAAAGCGTCAAGGATCTCCTCTTCTGCATTAAAAAGGACAGTGGCATTCTGCTGGCACCAGTGCTCAAAAACACTTAACAGGAAATTGTGGCAGAACACTCAGTCCAAATGAAAAAGACAAACCGAGTACGTCCACAAACGAGCAAACATTCAGAAGAAATCAACTGGACCAACATGCTGATAAATGTGGAAAGCAGCTAATCACACAGTAAGGTAAAAAGCTTCATTAACAATCTTGGGAACATATTGCACTACAGTGACATTACTGGACACTGTGCGAGCTTTGCCGGCCATAGCGAGCAAGTTATGACTGTGTCACTTGCAATTGAGATTGAGATTATGTGCATAACTGATTAGCAGAAGCTTATCAGAAATGACAACCAGACAGGCAGCAACAGCATCCCAGTTCTTTTGCGTGCTTAGTGGAACAGAGAAAGCCCAAGTCGGCACCATGGGGATGTGCAACTCAACTCTGCTTCCTGATGAAAGCATTCTATACGGCTTCGGCTTCCAGAACACACAGCCACAATGCACAAGAGCTTTGCATGTAACCACGTCGTGAAAGTGCTTGATGTGCACTGGATTGCTTGTCAGGCGAGTGAGATGAGCGTAAATATAAGTAGACTGAGCAAAAGGGCATTCAATATTCTTCCTGTTGTTGGAAGAGTAACATGCAATAAAACTGCTTGTTTTTACCCACCTCCCACCTTGTAAAATTCATTTACACGGACAGCCTGATTATTCATTCTTGTATTCCTCTCCAAGTGTTGAAAGTTGGTCAGCCATTGCCTTCAAACCATGGCTTTCAGCAAGCAATCCCAGCCCAAACGTACTCAGCGAAGCTCCGTAAAGCTATAAAATGGGCGTGTAGGACCTTCAATAAACCTATATGCTAAGAAGGTACTTTAAACATATGAGAGATAGATCAAATACGCACCAATCTGTGTTGTTAGTGATGTGCTGATAGATGAAGCATCGTCAATATCCGATGCCTCGTCCTCAGTCACTTCGGCTGAAGGTGGCTGCGACGCTTCATCCTGTTGCGTGTACCAGCCAGTCCAGCCGGGAAACCAGTACTGCAAGACACCCTGACCCCTGGATTCGGAAGGCCAAGATGACTGTATACAAAAGCAAAAAAAAAAAAAGGTTAACAATCAAGATATACGAGAAAACAATTTTTCTAACACAAAAGCTCGAACCTGCAAACGTAGATCAATTTTGAATTATCCAAAAATGGGCAAAAAGCAATTATCTTATGCCTCTAGGGATAATATAGCGTAATAATGTTACTTCATACAGTGTTCTCTCCCTTACTAAACTGTGTACCTTTGAAAAGATACGATACACACAGAACAAATGTTGCAACTACCAATGAACATAAAGCAAGCCTCCGACAACAGCAGAACTGCAGAGAGCAACCAAAGTGGTCAAACTGTACTTTCATAAATGTCTAGTTACAATAACAACTTGAACCCGTGGTGGTTGCACTCAGTGTTTTGGAGCAGCGCGAGTGCAATAAGAGGTATTTATTCATGGTTTTGGCACAGCCTGGCGCAGCACACCAAAAATGTAGCACTTTGGCGCAATTGGTGCAGCTGTACGTCCCTGAAACTCTAGCTAGCTCCTCCTATGAAGCAGCAGTATGACTAAACAAATAAAAATACGTCATGCACGAGGCCCAAGGAAGCACAGCATCAAAAAAAGGGGGCAAAGCAAATCAGTTACCTGTTCTCTGCGTACTTTCTGTATGACTAGTTCCCGAAGAGACAGCAGGGTTTCAAACTCCAGTTGTTGTTCCAGCGCATTTTTCTCTTTCTGGCATGGAGAAGACAAGACGTATAAAAGTCATGAAAATGAAGACCCATCCATACTTCGCACACTTAAAACACAAGCCAAATGGTTAGGCACAGAAATCTGACACGTGTACAATCAGTCAAAATGAGAAATATGCAGAAATCCGAAAGGTTCAAGGCAGGGGTAGAGTGTCATGAAACATGAGAATGGCACTCTGCTGAATGTAGCACAATTCTACCAAGAAAAGCCCACAGCTGTTTGCTCAGAACAAAATTTCATCCATAGAGGAAAGATGCCATTAGGTACCATTGATGAAGGATGCCAATAAGTGCCATTACAGTATGGGTCAAATGTACCATCAGCTTAAATAGAAACACAAACAGTAGAATAACTGGCCAGAACACATGGAAGCCATGGAATTATGTGGAAGAGTAGCCGACGAATCACTCAGATAAGGCGGGGATTGCCCAAAATACTGAATTACTAACACAGCCAAAACGAAAAATGGCAACCATGAAATAGGGGGGATAGGGAGCTTAGACACAAGGAGGCGGGAGAGGGTGGGGTTCCCTAGGAGATAATGAAACTGAATTGGTGAGAATCTTCCCTTGAGGGGTGGCTTTACGGCAGTGCAAGCCCCAATGCCGTGAAGCCTCATCTCAAGGCAAAATTCGCTTTTACTGTTAAATTTTTGTAATTCTTGGTGTGGGTTATACATGCAAAGATATGGTACTGCCTCACCTCGCAAGTTAGTTGGTACAATTTTCGCTGCCATTTAAGATCCGGATCACCAGAAATGTGGCACTGCTCCGCCATATTAAAAAAGCAACAGAATCTATTAGCCCCGCATATAAGGGAGGAAGGAAGTGACATTGAGGCTAAGTATTCGGGGAAAACAACTCGCCTTATATTCGAATAAATACGGCAATAGAAGGCAAGTACTTCAGTGATCTCACGTGAAATGATCTACTCAACAGGACAATAGCAATACGACAGAGTAAGGATGTGTGGTCTGTACAGTGACAGTGGCACACCCTGTGCATGAGTATATGACCACTTGCCTGCATTTCAGTAGTGAGGCACTCCGGCTTAGCAAGATGGCAGTAGTAGACATCAACGTATCTTTTCACATCCTTGGCACGCTGAAGAGCAAACGCCCAAGTGGCTTGGCTACGCTTCTTGGTCAGATGATGAACGTGGGCTTGCGAGGCAAACTGCCACCACAGGCTTGCACTGTGTAGAAAAAAAGAAGCACCAAGACAATAACAACCTCGTTGACCTGGAGGTTACATTAATGCAGTCACTTCTAGACATCTGCGGAAAAGACGTGAATGCACCAGTGAAACTGCATGTGACACGACAGCACTAGTGCTGCCAAGCTTTATAGTGCGCAGACAAACAACTAGAAATACATAAAGCCACAGAAAGAAGCTCCTTTCCAACAAGTGAATTCTCACTTAAGATGTTTTGATTATAACAGCATGGCTCAGCTTTGAAACAATGAACAAAGACAATAGAAGTACTCATGGCGTTTTACTTCATATATGAAGGATGCTATAGTGGAGGGCTCCAGATTAATTTTGAACAATGGGGTTCTATTAAAGTACCCTTAGATATATGCACGCAAGTGCTCTTGCATTTCACTACTATCAGAATACAAACCACCATGGCCAGGAAATGTACTCATGATGAAGCAAAGGCTGCCCAGCAGTCTTTTGAGCAACAACTTTCCGACTATAGAAGGCTGAGACAAGAATTACCTTTTGGCACCATTTGGCACATCCTTCTTAACTCCGAAGTGGTATCTATGCAATATCACGTTTGCCCCACATCCTTTATCAGTTTAGAAGTTAAAGTGCAAAGAGAGCATCACGTACCACCTCACAGCAGCAGGCTGTGTGCTTAACAGAAAGAGACATTATGAGTGCATACACAAAGAGCACACAAGCACAACCTCTGTGTAGACTTTAGCTCCCAGTTTTTTGCCTTTTGTGACAAAAAATCCAGCAAATAAGATTTTCAAAGTTATCATACACCAACATTTAAAAAATGAAAAGGCCGGCATGATTTGGTGTATACAGTCATATTTTCTACCATATACGAGTTTTTAACATCACATGCTCAAGCATGCTTGAACCATTACTCACTTTCCGCTGATCCCAACAGACGGTCGCCACCGTCTGTACTTCCAGGACACGTTGACCCTCTCCAGTTCTTTGAAGCAAAACACCATCTGTCGGTATTGTTCCTGCATGAAACATGAACGAGACACTAAAACACTACTTCCATGGCTACACAGCTACTTCCACGGTATGGACAAAGCCTTGCTCAGACATCATAAACTGCGATGCTGTAAAATTCCAATGTAAAGAACCGCTCACACAAAAAATGAAGAGAAGCCCTCTCAAGGAGGGATGCGTCAGACGTTTGACAAGAATATGAGATGCTGTTACATTGGTGAAAGTATTACAAATATAGTAAAACCTCAATAATTCGATGTCAGTTTCTTTGAAAATTCAATCAATTTTTCAAAATTTGTACAGTCGCGTATTTGCAATGTGAACTGTACCAAATAATTTCAAAGCCTGCATGCGTTTATCTGGATAATTTGTAGTTTCTGGCTGCGGCCTCAGAGACCAGCGGGCAGATGCGCTTCCAGCTTTGCATATCTTGGACGTGATGTCAGAAATATGCGTCCAACTGCTTCTGGCACTTGCAGTACATAAATGCATGACCTTCGAAATCAAATGAGAGCCGTCACTGGGACTGCGATTTGGACACCACCAATTGAGCAAGTGCTAGAGAAGAGCAAGCGCTATGTATGTGTAGTGCCTATATTGGGTGGCAGTGTGCCTTAATTTTATGTTTCCACCTGCTACAAAGGAGCAAGTCGGAGTATCATCATCATCAATGAACAAGGTCTTTTTGCTTTCCTGTTTCTAGTTTTTCCTGTGCAAATATCAGCTGCGTCAGCATGTGTTATCAAATCTCGGCCACGTGTCCATTTTCGCTAGTGCACAAAGATGGTAACGGACTAGGCCGACTAGGCTTTGCCGACCACCTGAACATAGAAGCAGACGTGTAGAAATTTGTACACTAATGTAGAACACTATGTCACCGACAGTGTGCCAGTAGGTGATGGCAGAGCACAGTCGAATGCCTCTACAACGAATTCCTCTAGAATGAAATGACCGGTATAACAAAGGAATAGTTCTATCTCAGTTCTATTGCAAATGGTGCTGTGCGCAATGTTTACAACGAAGTGACCTGTACAACGAATGATTTCGGTGCAAATTTAGATGGACTCAGCGAGATACACAGGACAAATGCCGAACTTGAAATGATCTTTGTGCTCCCAACGCACGAGACACAGGCATTTTTGCATCTCGCCCCCGTCAAAATGCGGTTGCCATGGCTGGGATTTGATCCCGCGACTTAGTGCTTAGCAGCGCAACACCACAGCCGCTAAGCCACTGTGGTGGGCACTGACTGGTCAAGTTCAAATTATCCGGCAAAGACCAATTTTAGGATCAAAACAATTAAAGCTTTGGCCTACAGAAATGCATGGGCACTGGCCGGTACATTCGGGATCGAATTAACTGAAAAATCTAATTACCCGAGTTGGATTAATGGAAGTCTACTGTATTTGCATATGCACAGCCACAAACACAAAGCAAGGTCTGACACCTAAATATAAAAAAATAAATATCTAGTACATTTCTAAGATCATAATGCAGCCTGATTGCAGCATACAACAATTCATCTTTGAGAAATGGTGGTTATTGGAGGCAAGATTTGAGGGGTAGGGTGCGCGGTTGGGAGTGAATAAGGCACCTCCTGCCTTGAACACTAGATGTATCACTTATGGAGGTCACCTGACTATTTTACGTCAGAATATCAAGCATCTGTACTCAGCATACTACTGTATTTATTTGAATATATACTGACCTTTTTTTTAGAAAGAAAGCTACCCAAAATGAGCTATCAACCTATATACGTGACCAAAGAATGTCGACCTACAGAACAGTTGACTTCCGTTAATTCAATCCTGACAGGACTGACGAAACTGTTTGATTTATCCGGTGGGTGAAATTAAAGGAAACGTTGAAAAAACGCCTACTGAATCAGCACCGAGCGCCGATTCACTTGGCACCATTTGTCTTTAAAGTTAGCTTCGGCGCACTACAGCCACGTCTTGAGGTGAAGCATACCAATTGGGGAAAGGTGCCCCTGTTAAGGGACATAGCATGTGTTCCTAATTTACATACGCACATGCGCAGTCTCCGGTCACAGTACGAGCAAAGGTTGGCAATATCGTTGAATGATTAATCGATTAAATGTTTCCCACAAAACAATTAATTCTCATTGATGTCCACTTTTCATTCAATCAACTTAATCGATTAGGCTCGTCCGATTAATCATTTTCGAGAGTTCCTGAGAGAAGTGGCGCGATAATGTTGAAATAGTACTGGAATGGCGGCGCACGAGCAGTTACTGCGCAGCTGTGGGAGAACAACTGTCGACTGCTTTTCCGAGTCCCAAGTGATGCCGAGCCGAGCGCTTCCCCTCTCTTCCCCCACACCATACACGCCAACACGCCGCCTGAAACCGGAGGCTTGAAATGTCCTCGCAATTCAAGACATACTATAGCAACCCAGTCGTCTATCATGGTGCCACTCCCAGTCCACTAAAGACATGGCACAGCATGCGCGCCAGTTTGGAGCATTTATTTGACATAGCGATGGAGTTCATGTCGATGCCAGCAAATCTATAGCGTCTGAGCATCTATTCTCACATGCTGGTTATGTGGCCATTTAAGGAACATGGCAGTTACACCCAAGCATCCCAGCCAATTGAAATTCCTTCGCTCTGTAGAAAAGAGGGTGTGATTTAAAATCTTAAACCAGTAACTTTCTTTTGCATATTTTGCATATTTGTATTTTGTATTTTTTGCATATTTCAGTTGGACTTCACTTTTCACTTTTGCCATTTTTTGGATTTCTTGTTTAACTGTACTGTACACGGATTCAATAGTGCCATGTATCTTATTTAATTCTGCGCTACATGCCATGTTATAACATATATTGTTTATCTTTTCAAAAGCTACTAGTACTAACTATATTAGGTCTTAACAAGTTAAACATTATCTTCTATCAAACGTTTATACACTTGTATTTCAAACTTGGTTCCACCTCTTAAACACTAAAACAGGTACCTACAAAAGTAGATAACTGTGCTTAAACCTTTTTAAAGGTCCCCGGCAAAAATTACGATTAATCCATTAATCGATTAGAAACCATGCACCAAAAGCAATAATCAATTAAAGGCTAAATAATGAATGATTAATCCTTAATCAAATTAAAAAGTTAATCGATCATCCCTAGTATGAGCACTGAGACACCTAATAAGTTTACTGGCAGGCCATCAGAGATCTTGATAGACCCCTGCTCTTTTGTTGGCTTTAAAACGTCCCCTTGTAGTTTTTTTCATCTTACCACCTTCTTTTTTGTTACTGTTCGAAAAACACAATATGGTGATGTTCCACTTCATCGGTCTGCCGAGAACCAGAATATTCCATCATGTGTGCAAGTAGCAATATTTTATGTTTGTCCTTACTTAGTGCTACATAACACTGTATTTTCTTCTTCATTTCCACTTGTTATGCTTCCCGTCGTTCCGATTTTAATGCTTGTTTTGTTTTCACTGTTCCCTTTTTAATTTTGTACCTCTCTCAAAGCGTTTGAGGATCTCACAAATCCCAAGAATGAGAATAGTCCCAGGTATAAAAGTAAGCATGTACCTCATTTAGGGTGATGCTAAACTTGTCCAGCTGCAGGTTGCAGGTAAGTCGTGGCTTGGACCGAACCCTGAGTGGCTGCGGTGAGCAGTTCCGCGAGATCTGTGCCTGGAAGCTGGTGGTGGCCAGCAAGTACGAATGCGGCTTCACAGTCCGTGCAGTGCTCAGCGCATGCGTTTGCTGCTTCTTCATGGCTTCCTGTGTGCGTACAACCGTAAAAACATTGGCGCTGTCACAGCTCATGGGCAAATAAGGTACAAGTTCTTCTGCTAACAGCAGACACGACAGATTGAATGCAGTTCTCATTCAACGCAGTTCTCATTTAACCCCGATGCACAACTGCAATGCACAACTGATGCACAACTGAATGAGAACTGCAATGCAGTTCTCATTCAACCCCGATGCACAACTGCAACCAGAGTGAGCATGTACCCTAACTAAGTCTCGAGAGTGTAAGTAAGGGTGCCCATACTTTCAAGGCAGGCTTCCACCGGCCAAGGTTAACCCAGGGCACATTTCTTTTTAACACCGCATTCGATGTTAGTAAGTTGAATGTGTGCATTGTTTTTAATAAAACAACAGCAGCAGAGTATTTTGCAACAACGTACAACTGATTAGATTTTGCAAAATTAGTCACAAATGTAGTCAACAGACAGAAAAAAATGTTGGTCATAAAAGGATCAAATAACAACAAGTGCCACACTAGTTCTAGAAAAAAAAAAAAAAAAAAAGACGGAAATGGCATATACGGCAACACCTTTCTTTTAAAATAAACCTAAGTTGGCTACAGGTTACTTAAATTAGAAACAATAAATAAAAACATTTGGGTTGCTGTCACTGCTAGAATACAAATCAGGTGCCTCCCCTAAGCATGGTTAACCCATACGCACACAGCATTTAATGCGCAAAGCCACATCCGGCACTGTCCGAGTGCTAGATGCATGACTCCATGTTGCCTGCTAGCAGTGAACCACACACACTGCATTCGTACAGTACACATGCAGGAAAACAGGAAGTTCAACATACAGCCATTGCGGGGATGTCCAGGCTTCCCAGAAGGGTCACGTCACTGTCCCAGTATACTGCAAAACCACTGAGCTGCACTGACTGGTGGGCAACGTCATCTGCAGCCCCAGATGCAGACTCCTGTGCAGCAGCCTATAACATATTAAAAATTAAGAAGAGAGTGAAAATGTCAGTGAATGGTTGAGGAAAGAAAGCAGTGACACAAGAAAATTGAATCCGTAAGCAGATAAGTAACCTTTTTAACGAAGACGCATATTCTCATCTGTCAAGCACCAATGATCAGACTGCAATTCCATTCATAACAATATATTATGTGACTAATATTTTTTAAAATAAAACTACAGAATGTAGCACTATAAAACAGAGGAAAAAAATATAACAGTGGAAAGCGGTTCAGACCTTTCTGAACTGGTTCAGGCATGTTCAAACAGATTCCAACAAGGAAAAAAAAATTTGTGTGCCTTCAGTTTCTTTGGGTGAAACAGGTTTGCTGTAGGGATGGTCGATTAAATGTTTTAATCGATTAACGATTAATCGTTCGTTGCTTTAGCGTATCATCGATTAATCGATTTCGATGCGGGGTGTTTCGTCGATTAATAGATTAATCGACTTTTTTTTCGGGCGCTTTAAAAAGGCTGAAACACAGTTATCTATTCACGTAAGTACCTATTTTAACGCTTGAAAGGTGCAACCAGGATAAGACATACAAGCGTATAAATTTTGATAAAGAGTAATGTTTAATTTGTTAGAGGTCAACTATAATTGCCACTAGTGACTAGTGAAGGAATAAGCAATATACAGAGTGTTCATATTGACACGTGTACTTGTTTATCTTTCCCCGGTGACCGCTTTTCACCGGCTAACAAATTTTAAGGTGGTGGTCTGGCGCCACCAGCCCCCCGTTTCGAGTACTTTTGGAGCAACCGTGGTGGCTCTTCTACTTAGGATATAAAGTTGTCGTATATGCCTTAAAAAGCCTAATTCTTGTAGATTGCAACTATTCATATTATAAAGAAATTGAATAATGTGATTTAGAAATAAATGTTCAAGATCAAGCATGATATACATGGTTTTTGCGAAATGTGTCTCAGTTGTGACCATATTTAGAAGAAACTACCGCATTTACTGCATTGCGGCTTGCTCTGTAGCTTTAGGACATATTTATCTATTTCCTAGACGCAGCAAAATAATGTTGAATTTTTACTTTTAGATAATTTGCTTTTGAAGATTGCCAAATATCGCAACTTCTGTTGTAATCAGCCCGGCCACTACATGCTCTAGAAAGCTAAATATTGGACAATTAGAGTTCAAGGAATTTCCATGTAGGACGCTAAATTTCATTCATGTACCTTTATTAGTTTTACACCGCACCTTCGTAGCTTTAGTACCTTCCCGCAAAAATGGGCAGAAGTAGAACCAGAATTCTAAATATTGCTTAATTTCGGTCGCATTATTAGGAAAGCCAAGAAAGGTACATAAATGAAATTTTGCATCCCAATTGGAAATTACTTGATCTCTAATTTGTCCAGAATTTAACTTCCTTGAGCGTGTAGTTGCCGGGCTGTTTACAACAGAAGTTGCGATATTTTGGAAAACTTCAAAAGCAAATTATCCAAAAAGTAAAAATTTAACATTGTTTTGCTGCGTCTAGGAAATAAATATGTCCTAAAGCTAGAGAGCAAGCCGCAATGCAGTAGATGCGGTAATTTCTTTTAAATATGGTCACAACTGAGACACAGTTCGCAAAAACCATGCATCTCATGCTTGTTCTTGAACATTTATTTCTAAATCACATTAATCAATTTCTTAATATTATCTATAGTTAGAATATACAAGAATTAAGCTTTTTTATGGTATATACCACAACTTTATATCCTAAGTAGAAGAGCCACCGCGGTTGCTCCAAAGGTACTCAAAACGGGGGCCTGGTGCTGCCGGACCGCCACCTTAAACGTTATCGCTCGGCGCAGGAAGCGCCTGCATGTAGTATCGGAATTTTCTCGAACGTTATCGATGCTTCTATGCGTTGTCAGTTGTCACCGACGCTTACGTAATCTGATTGTATGAGCGACGCCAATTGTCTAGTACCTTCTGGAAGACACGCGGGTACCAGAGATTACTCTGGAACCTTCGATGACTCATGTATAAAAGCCGACGCGCTTCGCCGCTGATCAGATTTCGCCGATCGCCGATTGTGTTCGCCGCTATCGTTGTGCTTCGAGCGAAACCTGCTTTTGTGGGCACAGGCTCGCCCAATAAAAAGTCCGTTTCGTCATTCACAGTTTTGCGACTGTTTTCTTCATCGTAACTACTACGTGACAACTACTACGGAATTTTTAAAAATCGCCTGTGGCAGGTAGCGTAATTCTTATCGTTGAGCGGTGGACATTAGTAGCACGAGCAATCGAAAGACATATTCAACCAATTAACAAAAATTGACTAATGAACTTCTTGGTTAGTTACTTTATGACACATATCGCAATTTACGAATTGTAGCCGGTGAGTTTGCAAGACGCATCTACTTGAAATGAATTTCCAGGATGACACCAGTTTCGAGATACTATTTCTCAAAGTGTGGGACGAAATACATGGACGTTACAGTTACTTTTGTGCTTCAATGCATTTTGGTAAAAAATTAAGTGGAACAACAGTGCATTTTTACGGCGAGTATGATGGCGCATATCTCCAAACTGGTATCATTCTGGGAATTCATTGCAAGTGGATACGCCTGACAAGATCACCGGCTACAATTCGCAAATTGCTATATGTGTCGTAAAGTAATTAACTAAGAAGTTAATCAGTGATTTTTTGTTAATTAGTTGATTATGTGTTTCGATTTCTCGTGCGAATTTGCACCTCATCGAATAACCCAGCTCAATGATAAAATTATGCTACCTGCCACAGGCGATTTCTAAAAATTCCGTAAAACTTAAAAATGAACACCCTGTATGTTAAAGATGGCGCTTACGGAGGAGGGTGGGCATGGAGGAAGGAATAATTAGAAGAGAACATCGCAGCACGACTGACATCAAGAAGTAATGGCGCAACACGTGATCGCCACATCAGAGCGCGCGGTAGGTTTAATGCTGCCGGGTGCAGGGCAGCAGCGCAGCTGAACGGGTGTGCACTGATTTGAAACTGCTGCGAACCAAACATTATCGGCCAATACGTTGTCACTCAGGGTCACGTGTTGTAAAAAGCGAAGGAAATCGCTTGACGGTGAGTTCGCTTGCTAAGACTAGCTGCCTCACGTAATGCTCTCGCCTAGTTTATTTCTTCCTCCACGGGGGCGGCCTCTCTCCGGGCTCCAGGCAGCCTGTGTGACGTGTGCGTAAAGCGGGGAAGCGCTTGGCCAGCTTGGCATGACTCGGGAAAACAGTCGACAGTCGCTCTCGGTCTTCCCAGCCGTGCGGTCGTTGTTCGTACTCCGCATTCTACAGTACGATTTCAAAATTTTCACGCCACTTTAGTCACTGTCTGGAAAACGATTAATCGAACTGCTTTAATCGATTAAACCGATTAAATTAAAGGTACACATCGATGACGATTAATCGTTTTGCGGCGTACTTTTAGTCGATTAATCGATTAATCGTTCATCGATATTACCATCCCTAGTTTGCTGGGTACTGTGTAATAAAACTGAGGACCACTGCTGTTTTCCTTGCCCCCCCCCCCCCCCCCCCCACATGAAAATCAACTTAAATATGAGGCACAATGCACAGCTGTAATCTCAGAGGCTATTCCTCAGCTTACGGTTGAGTTCACGGTGTCTCATCCCTTTGCTGAGCTACAGTGTACTAGATAGCTTCGTGCAGCTATGCTCTTAACCAAGTAACACGAGTAGCACATTTCCTTTCGATCAATTACACGAGAGATCAAAACAGGTGGTATAGTTGAAGTTTTTTAATTTTTCTGGTAATTTTGCACACTACACACAAGCTAGAAAGCTATTAGTAAACGAGAAAAAATCATCAAAGGTCGTTGGGCGAGTGCGGCAATTTTACGAAAAGGGGTCTTTCTTAAATTTGCAACAATGCTTAAGGCCGCGCAAGTATAATATAGCAAATATTGGTATAGATGTTGTGGGGTACCCTGCACCTCCACCAAAACTGTTATGCATGATTGTGTGTTTATTTACAGACGATCAATAACTTTTTACAGACGATAAATTAATTTTTTATAGTGTCCCGCATTCGTTGAGCAGCGCGCATAGCTAATTAAGGAATATGGACTTATTGGACTGCAATGTGCGACCCTTGACGATTGCCTCTTTCCAAGAGGGTGCGCTTCGCGACGTGGCCAGGCCCATCGAGCCCTGCTATCTTTTCTTAAAGACACTGACTTGGCCTCCCATTTATAGACATTATTTGTATTTTGTTTTATTCTGTCTGTGTCTCCGTCATTTCTTCATTTCCTTATTTCTTTCCTCATGTTTTCAATTCCTCTATTCCCTCCCCCTGAAAGAGTAGGCAGGCGTTGTGCCCCTCTCGGTGGCAGTTGTCAGCTTGCTCCCTCCCTATTTCCTTCGTGTCCTTGTGTTATATGTGCTCAAACCAAATAATAATAATAATACAGACGAAGGCTGGCAGATATGATCAATCAGGAAGATAGCCGTTGAAATGCTGCCACTCGCCCCAGGGACTGTCGTCCTCCTCTTCCTCTTCAACCTCTTTTTCTCACCACATTACAATATATTTATTTCCAGTGCAAATAGACGTAAAGGGGAAGTAGCTCACTGCATTTTCTAAATTTATGAACACAGCAAGTTTTTTTTTTTTTTTACATGCTCATCTTCAGGACTCTGCTCATCTTCAGGACTCTGTTCCTACTTCTCTGTACATCGCAGCTTGTTGCAATTCACAGGAGAAATAGGTCTTTAGGTGGAAAACGATCGTGTGCCTTTTTATTCTTCTACTGGACTTTAAAGCAAGAATTTTTTTTACTCAAAACATCAAAATTATAAAAATGTTACATAACTGAAAGATGTATATAAAAAAAAACGCTCAATGTTGTTAAATGTCACCCAAATTGTTCTCCGAGGATTGCATAATAATAATATGAAAAACATTTTGCGTCATTTTTAGTGCAACAAAGTTAAAAATGTTCAAATATTGTGTTTCAAGAGAGTGGTCCGTAGTGCGGAAATGACAGTGCAGTACCATGCACTGTAATAAAATTTCAGCAACAACTCTGGGTTGAAAATGTGGTGGAACCGGTGCTGAATGGTTCTTCCACAAAGTTAGGGTAAAGATTCGGTTCTATGATGGCAGAAAAAATATCTGGTTCTGGTTCAGCTCCAGTTTTCGGTCAAGTTTCAGTTCCATTTGACATTCTGCTGCCAGCAACCTCACTTGATCACCAGTTTTCACAAAGCAGCAGGTGAGTGGTTAGGCTGCAATGTCAAGTATGTTGAAGCACCAATGCTTTCATCACTAGTGGTGATTGAGAAGGTTGGCATTGCCAGAAAGAGAGCCTGCATGAGCTTTTGTGTGAATCTACAAGGTCACCAGGACATATTAGGCAGCAGTAGCCAGACAATGCAATCAATATGGGCAAATTATGGCACTCAGAAACTAAACCACCAAATCCTTTACCTTATCGCCACCCTATAATTGCATCCCTGGTTGAAAAAAAAGCACACCAGTTTATTCTTTCAATAAACATTTGACCACACATTTGCTGTCTCTTAGCAATTGCTCAGCTTAAATATAAATTTCACTGATGTGCAAATGCTTGCAAAACTTGCCTTTTTGTTTGACTGCATTTAATTTGATCGCATGTTTCAGTTAATTCTCAGTGCCTTCTTACTGCATGTGTGTTCAAAAATTTGCAATGAACTTCAGTAACTTTCTTTTTCATGCAAGTACTTTAGCACCAGTTGTGCAGTGTAAATTATTTCTTTCCTTTTTGTGACCATTCTATGATCGCTGTGTCATCTTGTATCAAAAGGGCTTGACACTTTGTCAGGCATTCATTTGTAATAGTAGGGAAACTTGGGCAGGGTGGTGGATGTTCATATTTGGCAAACAGCACTCCTAACACAGATGTCGTGAACCTTATTTCTTTCTCCTCATGTGTATTTGCACTGCTGTTTACCAAGCATTCATTTGCTTTCAGCGTCAAGCCCCTCAGCAACTGCCCTTTTTTAGGTTGTTCAAAATAAACTTTGAAATTCATGACATGTTTTATGCACTGTGCTTGGTCATCATAATTGTTCGGACATGACCGGGGCCCTAAAGCGGTAAAAAAGGTCGTTCAGGCACTGCACATAATTACCCTAGAAAAGTGGGTTCACAAGACAGGAAATACGCTGACCTGAAATATGCGAGTTTTGGAGGCTGTTTTCAAGAGCACTAGCAAATGCAGTAATCACACTGACCTCATCTGCCGCAGCTGCTTGTGATGACAGAGTTTGGATGGTGATGCCACAGGCAAATGGGTTTTGAGGATCTGTACAACCGTCTTCATACCTGATGTGGATGTCTTTGATTTTAAACTAAAGATATGAAAGAAAAAATCAAACTTTTCAGGGTCAAAACAACAATTTCTGAAACTTTTAAACAAAAGGCACACGGTCACCCTAAAGAAGGCATAAGATCATTTCTGTAGCAAATAAAGAAAAAGAATGGAACATGTAGAACACAAGAACAAGTAACATTAGTGTTTTTTTGGCAAATATAAAATCATCTCAGGCAATCAGGTGACAGCAGTTTACAACTGTACTAGAAGAGAAACTTGGGCGAGTTGGTGGGAATTCATGTTTAGGAAAATAACAGCGCTAGATAGACAAGGACACAGGCAAAGAACACTTTCGACACAGCGCTGGTGTCGTGTTCTTCTTTGCCTATGTCCTTGTCTACCTAGCGCTGTTATTTTCCTAAGCAGTTTACAAGTTGCTGTCATACCGTGCATACTTATAAAGTGTGCTTTAATATAATTATTTTAAAGGAATCAGCAACACAACTAAATTTTGCTTTCATTGACACACAGTAGCTATCACAACTACAGTCCACGCCCGTTACTACTGATCTGCATACTACATACTTTCGGATATAAAACACCATTCTTTCACTTAGCTTGGTCTACCTATATTATCAATGCAACAAATTTAGTTTTAAACAGAACCGGCTATAATGGACTATCAGCTACAATGAACCAATTTTTAGGCAAATTTTGCCTAGATAGTGTAAATACAACATACTTTGCTGCGGCCATGGGTGCATGCAACAGTGTACAGCACACAACTATTTCTGGCCGGTTGCGCAATTTTCGAAAATGTACAGTTTTTTAAGGAACGATTACACTAGCGGCAAGCTTCCCGCAATGGGAAGCTTTTCCTATCGGCGCCCAGCAGGCAGATTTAATTGTCACAACCAATAATGCGGCATGGGAACATTGTAGCAAGCGGATTATTATACCATATAACACACAAAAACGTTAGTGGCTTGGCTGCTAATTCTTACATCCTATATATTGTTAACAACAGTATCGTTATAAGTGAATTCGATTGTATGGCACTTTGTTTAAAACAAAGTGTTCATTCCATACAGGCAGTGGCGCACCGGCAGGGGGGGGGGGGTTCGGGTGTTGTAATCCCCCCCCCCCCCAACGCGTCCAGCCCCACCAGTCCAACGTGTACCTTCAGTGCTCTGTTCACATTGTCATTACAATTCAGGAGGTGGCTTGCGGTCGAATTTTCCCCCCCTGATTAACAAAAACACTCTATTACTGTCTTGTATTTATTCATTTATTCATTCACTCTTAAATTACTTTGAGTAAAATGCTGAAGAAATAAACATCGTCATCATCCTTGGTGTCACTATATAATTATAACTATTAGACATTTTATTTGCTGTTGGACTCATCTGGCTAAAGCAAGGAAATTGCATATTATGCAAAGTGCTTGCTTCCCCCCCTGGCAGAGATCCTGGATGCGCTACTGCATACAGGCAATGTATCTAATCACTACAAAAATTCAGTGCAGAAACTACCGATGCTATGAGCAAGTAACATGCTCAGTTCCTGAACACTGATAGCATGCAAACATCAAACAGTTAATGCACAATAATGGAAAAACACAGGCCATTTGCTTCCACTTCTTAATTTTAAACAGCAAATATAAAAACTTCTGGTATCAATTCGTGTGTACAATTTCACTAAATGCATTCAGTTCAGTTGTAATTACGTGTGTGCAATAGCATAAATGCATGCAGCCACAAAGTGCACTGGACCGTATTTAGTGATGACTGCACAAATGGCTTCCAGAATTAGTCACTACAAAACTGCACACTATAACTAATCAACAGAAAGCGACATCTTCAAGCACAGCCGAGCCTTTCTTCAATTAATAGCAGCAACTCACCTGCAGATTCTTGATAATGTTTGACATAACAGACGTGCCACAAGTCAACCACGCTGCATAGGAGTACGCATAGTATGAAGGTTCTTGCTTTGATTCGTAACTGGCCTGTAAAACGGGGGAAAAAGGATAGTAACGACATGCACATGATGAATGTTACTTAGATAAGTTGACATTTTTTGTAACTGCAGCACATTTACTTTCTGAATTGAAAACAAAAGCCCCAGCCAACCTGTATAATAATACATGCATGGAGCAAAACAAGGAATGCTGCACAAGGCAAACCTTTCATTTTGTGAGTCACATTTCTCGTGCTATGATTTTCCATGCATATTCACACTGTCTCTTGGTGGGTTGCAAGGAGCAATGCCTTACTGTCACATCATCCACGAAGATCAACAAGAACACAAATCCTACGATTGTCATACGCACTTCAATCTCGTCACATCTCATGGCCCAACTGATATAGCTCCATTACATCCATTTGGTCTCCTAGAAATGAGTCAACTTAAAATTTTTAGCGTGCTTTTTACTTCGTTTTTTTCCCCACAATCAGTAGGCACTACTGCCATAACTACTTTACCACTGTGTTGTCATTTATTGATATGAAAAGCTTATGATTTGAAAATATATAAAAGGAACAGAGGCAGCCCAAGTTTTGGTAACATTAAATATGTAATTTTTGTTTACTTTGATTTTTTTATTATATTCGGTTCAGAGAAAGTTTGCGTGCTTTTTTAATGCCATGAAGAGCTCCAGCTTCTAGAACGTTTATGGCAGCACAGCCAAATATAAATGGTGGAATTCAGGATAAGGAGTTATCACTATACTACAAAAGGCTTCAACTAGCCTCACCAGAGATATATGTGACAACACAATGAAAGGTACATGACACCTCATTCCCGCAATAGTACAAGCCAGATTATGAAGCACGCAAGCATGCTAATGATAAGCCCAATCAGAGCTGTTGCTGCAGATTATAAATGTAGAAAAAAAAAAAAAACGAACTGATAAGTAACAAAGCTTGTTTCCTTTTCAATAAATGCCACTGTACAGATTGCAGGCAGGAGGTACAAAATTATACAGGTATGACCTGACTCATCGATTGACTGACACTTGGCGGATGTTAAAAAGAAAAAATAAAGCAAGCAATGCAGTGCAGCAACACGTGACAGGCAAAATCAACAAACCGGAGAGCAATGCGCAAGAATGCGTGCAATTCCTGCTTACCTTCCACTTGGCTTCCATGGCATCCAGTTTGGCAATTTTGGCATTTTGCAACACTTGATCTTCACGCACTTCATCATACTGCACAGAGACACACAAAAAAAGGGTATCAGCTCTGAGCATCCCTGACAATTCAACATGGCACTGCTTCACTAAGTAAAATGTTTATGTAGAACAGGTCAACCAAACACTGCGGCCATTAAAAGGCACCTTACTACATAATATAGAAAAATAATCCTCATTACTGTCAAAAAGAAGGTCTCAAGCCAGTTTGCCAGTTTAGGAAATGTCGTAGGGAACTTTATTTTTTGTTTATTTACTGTTAGTGCGCCAATTGTTGGATTTTCGACAACTGAATGAATGAATTTTTTTATATACACATACACATACTATACACATAGAATTTGCATAGTACTCTGTTATCTACTGAACATATTATTAAAGTACAATGGGGCACATATATTTTTAACTGATTACAGGTGCACATGGGAAGCCAAGGATGCCTTATGCTGCAGTATTTTGATAAAGATCAAATCATTGTAGCATCCCATACTCGTTGCAACACCATCTGACAATAAGTTATTTCAAAACCATGATGTTCATGCAATGAATAAACGTTATGATGAACACAGGTGAATGGCGCTCAAGGTTGGACAAAGTTTAGGCACACAAAAACGACACCACAAATAAGTGACAAAGAAAACATTATTACTTGTCATGCGTTACAGATAGAATTTTTTACTCTTCTGTGAAAAAAAAAAGTCAGTGGGAGATGTCGATTCCTCTCCCCCCACGTTAAATACCCTTATGTCTCATGCAGACACAAGATTAGTCACAATTATTGCCAACACACATAGTACTGCAACCACATCCTATACTGCGTAGCATGAACAGAAACATTTAAAACAAACTTGCTGCATAAATGGATGCTATGAGTATAAGTGCTTGATTAACATTTCGATGGTTGATACGTCGAAATCTACACTTTCGTTACAGAAACATTGCAGCAGCATGCTGCAGATTACTATCATGTGGAGCAATATTTAACCCTTTCTCTACCACTGACGAGTATAGTCCTCACCCGAATTTGTACCAATATAGCCAATGACAAATATACAGTCATCGTGATGACATGTTTCTGAAATCTCTGGGAAATTTTATACACTTTTCATCATTTGTTTCAGTACGGAAAGGGTTAAACTCCCAGTACACATGCATTTTTGCATTCTGCCCTTACCAAAACGCACCTTTATCAACTTTTCACAATCCAATCAAGCATTTGATATTCGTGTGTAATAACTACACAGCAACGGCCATATGTAGGCAGGTGCATTCACAAAATGCTTGAACCAAGCACGTTCACCAAACACAAAAATCATAGTATGTGTAATTTAATGCTCACTGCATAATAAGAGCGCACTGTATGCTCTTTACATTTCGCTCATTTAGAAATTAAATATGAACAAACGAAATAATGTAGTGTATTTTGTCAATGCAGTGCTGAAGCAACTTGACATATACAGTCACTGACAAAATAGTCGGACCTTCCAAGCAAGCAACGCATATCCTCTGCAGTAATGCAAAAGGTGGAAAATAAGTACACAAAACTTACATCGTCAAGAGAGACTGGCCCAATAACTATGTACAGTTGCTCAATGGTGATCAGCCACGGTTCACTGCGCAGCCTGGTCACTGGGATTTTCAAGCTCAGTTTTCCGATAAAACCTGTTTCCAAGAGACGAAGAAGCAGCAAATGCGACATGCAACATGACAAAGTTCTTGAGAACTCTCTATAGTAGGTACAGTTTGATAAAAAACAGCTTAAACATAAGGCTAATATTTACCCGCTTTAATTTCCAACGGCAGCAGCAAATGTCGAAATGCATCTTTCTTGAGTGGAAGGTTTTCCAATTCAACTTGGCCTGCAAAGCGATGCGTGAAATAGAATTTCGAGCTCAGACTTGTGGCAGCAGGTGCCGGAAACGCGATCCAGAGAACGGTTTAATATATGTACATGAATTATGTAGTACGTCCAAGAGAGGTTTTGGCAGCTCACCTCTAAGCAACCCAATTGACAACTGGTGCGTGTTGAGGTTCTCGACGTAACCTCCAACATAGGTGTTGAGGACCCATGCTGCTAGACCTTCCAACATGCTCGCGGCTGCGTGGAGAAAGAACAGCAGGAAACACGGTGACTCACGAAACACTTCACAAAACGTTATAATCAGCTACGCAGTGCTGCAACGCTGACGGACCGTCAGCACGCATGGCGAGCATGTGTAGACCGACCGATCAGAGAGACACACCTTTCCGAGTAACACGCAATTGTGGCTCACGATTTCACACCGGCTTTGGCACAGGAAACAAATCGCACTCCACGCTGCACCACAGCAGCTCGACTAATCTAATGTAAAATTGAGGCGCTTTGCCTCAGCCCGAAGTTGCAAGGACACAAGCACACATTTTCCTCGGTTCCGTAAAGCCATGTGAGAGCTCGGCAAGGAGTCGCCTTTCCTGTTTCTTTCATTCATTACAGTCGTCACGCCGAGGCCACTGGTGGCCCAGTGTCCCGACCTGGAATACCCATTATTTACCTCGAGATCCTGCGTCCGCTCCCTTCACATGTTTACTAACTACAAACGATCATGAGCACTCCAACCAATGCGGAGAACACAACTTTCGTCCAACTCCTTCGAAATGATAACAAATCGACAGAGGCGACATCTACTCATAAAACGTAGGCAACGTGGGCTGCTGAAAACGAAACTGATTTTGCGCGGGAAAATTCGATTGGTAGTGAACACCAGACAACCACGTCCTCGCATAACTCAAGAACAAAAAGCGTTAAAAGGCATGACGCAAGTGCTTAACGTGTTACCAGTGTTACTACTACCCCTCGGTCTAAAAACTACACATTCACGAGACGATGGGGCACGTGGCTTCAGCTGTCTGCTCGCCGCGTGACGCTTTTTGGACGAATCCGGATACGATTCACTCAGGCTCGTGACATCACAACAATCGCCTAACTGCGAATGTGAGCCCCAAGACGTCCAAGTTACTAACGTTGCTATGCGGTGAGTGCACGGTACTATATTCCGTGTGACCTTTATTAGTCTGAACACTAAGTTCATGTACGTGTGCGCACAGTGGCAGCACAACATCTATCTCGACGACCAAAGCATTATATAAAAATTGTAACAAAAGAAAATAAAAGTTACTTACGTATTCTTTCCAAATATATGTGTATATATATATATATATATATATATATATATATATATATATATATATTGATGCTGGCCTACTTTAATTCTTTTTTTTTTTTTGCATCTAAACTTCCAATTTGTTATTTATGCTACCCAATCCTTGGCCAGTCCTCCAGAGTGGGTAACATGAAGACTGCCACAGAAGTTACTACTACTACTATACTGTAGCATTGAGACTTCTACACCACATACGGGGTGATAACTTTCTATACAAAGTCATACAAAGCTACACCCTTTGACATATTTCACTGTAGTGATTTGCTGTGCACCTACTCCACTCAAAAAGTATATTCCGATGGTGCTGCACCAAGGATCTTATTCAAGTAGATGTGTGTTCCGACGTCAGGTACATATGGCGGGAGCCAGATACTTTTGGCATGTATTTGGAAACAAAATTCTGCGTACACCATCAACAGTGCCTACAAGCTTTCAATATCCACACAGTCAAAATCACGCACATTAAAAAAAATTAACCTCACTAGCTATTTTTGTTCTCCCGACTGCTCACAGGGCAAGTTGCTTCCCTTTGTTCAAGTTGGCTGGAAAAAGCTCTGAACATCCTCTTACACAAAGGGCATGCTTGGCAATTGCAAATGTCGGCATGCAACATATAAGCTTTCTTCCACAATCGTACATTGGGCAATAAATATTTTCAGCTCAATGCTGCTTAAGTCATTTGTTTTGGAATCATTGAACCTAAAATTTCTAAATGCATTCGTTGAGGTTATTTAGTCCCTCTCGCAGAAAAAGTAAATAAATTTTAAACGATGATGGGGAGTCGTAAAAAAAAAAAAAATACATGGCCACGGAACAGTTCCAAGCAGGCAAGTTTGACTCTTGGCTAATGTACCAGTGTCATGCTTTGCAACAATTATTTGGCAGATACACAACTCTGAGCATTCCCATTAACGTTCCCATAAAGCTTGCTTTAATCCACACCAAATAGCAGTATATCTCCACAGGAATCAAGTAGCTTGTGTGGCTAATAATGCCATGCATTTACAACATTCAACAATTTGAATGGTTAGACCTCTACCCTGCTGCTAGCATGCTATGACCTTCAGGTTTCACAAGTTTCTCTGAACACCATTGGTAGCTAACTACAGCTGGCTTTCAGCTGCAATCTCCAGGTAACAAGATATCATAGCCAAGTGTCAAGTACTCAACATCCCAATGAATAAGCAGACAATGAGCTCACTTTGAAGTGACTTTTATTCAACACTGCAAAAATAGCACCGTGAACACAGGTATAAGCAACAGTGTATAAAAGGAAATCACTCGGTGATAGACGTGAGCACAAGGGTGGCCCACGTGCAATACTTTATTGTGGCAGGCACACACAAAAGAACAAAATAACAGCATCAGGTTTCGAGGCACATGCAAAAAATAACAAGAAACAATACATGTGTATACATATATATTGTTCATCTGCTACAGAAGCACGTGTTAAACACAAATGTGCTGAGTAACATCATCCAAAAGTTCACAACACACTATTCAAGCCATTTCCACAGTCCCATTTTGCATTATTGAAAGTGTCAAAACTAAATGTCAACTGTGTTTAAAAATGGGCAATGGTGGTACATCAGCAACTCAAATGGCATTTGTGAGGAGGACATTGAGCAATTCATGAGAATTCTTCTATATAAGACATCCTTGTCAAAAACAGAAATCTATCTGCATATGTCATAACCGCTTATCACAAGGAAAAAAAAAGGGGGGGGGGGGGGCATACTTTGAGCATGCTGCTTAGCATGTTTGCATAGACCAGAAGCACCTGAGCAATGAAGAAAATTCCGCAGAAATACTGAGATTCCATTTCAAGATTCAACAACATGTCAAAGCCTGTTCAATGGCATGTAGTTCTATCAAACAAATGCAAGTGCACATCTAATTCAGCGCACAGATAATAAATAAGCTGTGCACGCTGACGGGCTACTCTAGCCTCACTAGACCCTATGCTCCACACCGCCTACAATAAAAGTGCAGATTATTTTTTATAACAGTTTGCACTAGGATAGCACACAAGGTCCATTAAAAAACAGGCTAGGTTATGAGCAAAAGTTTCATGCTGCTGCACACATTCACCATTTGCTTGGAAACTTAATTGGACCACTATGCACCAGAAATTTATCAAAGACCCAAAAACCAGAGTAATACAATGGTTCTATTCCAGTTCCATTTCTACCCACATGTAATCACTGCCCCGATCACCACCCCGCCCAAGTTATCATTAAAACCAGCCGCTATCCGAGCAGTGTTTGATAAAACTGGAAGGGAATCAGACGAAGTAACTGTTACATTATCCCGTACAATGTGTAATTTTAAACATAGCATTATACAAACTTCACAAGTTAGTAAGAATTCTGAACTCCATAATATTTGATGCCTACATTGCAGTCTCCCAATGACCGCCAGGGTCTCAAGCAAATTGCGTGCGCATGCTGAGAGAGCTGGGTTCATCAGGTCATTAGCACTGTACACTTTAATTTTTCTAACTGCTACAAACCCTTACTAAACATTAGCATGTGAATTACATGCTTCAGCACTGTTGTCAACAGTTGCAAGACCTGTAAATAATTTGTGACATAATGGCTATTCTGTACCTAGGCAAGATTCATCTGTTGGACTTGCTTATACAGTGCCATACACTGCACTGTACTTGTTGCTGTACTTGCCTATTACAGTGTGTGAAGAGAATGGCATCATTGCCTGGTTGACTGATGGGGTTCAACATCTAAAAAACACACAGCAGCTATTAGGGAGATAGTAGTGGAGGGCTATGGACTAACACTGACCAGCCAAGGGGCTTTTGGCGTGCACCCAAAGCTGAGCACACAAGTATTTTTGGCTATCCACCCCCACTGAAATACCACAGTTGTCATAGCCAGGAATTGAGCCAGTGACCTCGCACCCAGCAGCAGACTGCAATGGACACCACACGAGCCACTACGGCTGGTTGGATGCCATTACTATCAATGTCAATACTGACTGCAACCAAAAACTAGGTTGCACAAGTCCAGCACACAATAGCACTTTTGAGTAACAAAATGGTTACTTCACTTTAGCTTGCGTTTCAGTTGATCTGCTGGTGCAGCCCGCCGGAGTGCTAAGAATTCCTCAGCTGCCCTGAGACATAAAGTGCAGAAATGAAATCCAGAAATGCCTTCACGACTATTTCACAGATTAAGCAGTCGTGGAGTTAAGAGCTTTGCTGCACAAGACTGGCAAGCATTTTCCCACCGCGCTGCTACACAAGAAATACAGTGTATGACATGTTCCGAGTTGGGCAGGGATGCTTCATGACAAAAGAAGGGCAAACACTGATTACAAAGGTTAGCAGGATTCACCTTAAAAAAATATATATATATATATATTTCTTGAGTTTTGCGTGCCAAAGCCAAGATTTGATTATGAGGCACGCCATAGTGGGGAACTCCGGATTAAATTTTGACCACTTGGTTTTTTTTAATGTGCACCTAAACCTAAACATGAGTGTTCTTGCATTTCGCCACCATAAAAATGCAGCTGCTGCAGCCATTACCAAACTCGCGTCCTAGACCTCAGCAGCACAACTCCATTAGGGATGGTCGATTAAATGTTTTAATCGATTAACGATTAATCGTTCGTCGCTTTAGCGTATCATCGATTAATCGATTTCGATGCGGGGTTTTTCGTCGATTAATCGATTAATCGACTTTTTCTTTTCGGGCGCTTTAAAAAGGCTGAAACACAGTTATCTATTCACGTAAGTACCTATTTTAACGCTTGAAAGGTGGAACCAGGATAAGACATACAAGCGTATCAATTTTGATAAAGAATAATGTTTAATTTGTTAGAGGTCAACTATAATTGCCACTAGTGACTAGTGAAGGAATAAGCAATATACAGAGTGTTCATATCGACACGTGCGCTTGTTTATCTTTCCCCGGTGACCGCTTTTCACCGGCTAACAAATGTTAAGGTGGTGGTCCGGCGCCACCAGCCCCCCGTTTCGAGTACTTTTGGAGCAACCGTGGTGGCTCTTCTACTTAGGATATGAAGTTGTCGTATATGCCATAAAAAAGCCTAATTCTTGTAGATTCCAACTATTTATATTATAAAGAAATTGAATAATGTGATTTAGAAATAAATGTTCAAGATCAAGCATGATATACATGGTTTTTGCGAAATGTGTCTCAGTTGTGACCATATTTAGAAGAAACTACCGCATTTACTGCATTGCGGCTTGCTCTGTAGCTTTAGGACCTATTTATCTATTTCCTAGACGCCGCAAAATAATGTTGAATTTTTACTTTTTGGATAATTTGCTTTTGAAGATTGCCAAATATCGCAACTTCTGTTGTAAACAGCACGGCCACTACATGCTCTAAAAAGCTAAATTTTGGACAATTAGAGCTCAAGGAATTTCCATGTAGGACGCTAAATTTCATTCATGTACCTTCATTAGTTTTACACCGCACCTTCGTAGCTTTAGTACCTTCCCGCAAAAATGGGCAAAAGTAGGACCAGAATTCTAAATATTGCTTAATTTCGGTCGCATTATTAGGAAAGCCAAGAAAGGTACATAAATGAAATTTTGCATCTCAATTGGAAATTGCTTGATCTCTAATTTGTTCAAAATTTAGCTTCCTTGAGCGTGTAGTTGCCGGGCTGTTTACAACAGAAGTTGCGATATTTTGGCAAACTTCAAAAGCAAATTATCCCAAAAGTAAAAATTCTAAATTATTTTGCTACGTCTAGGAAATAAATATGTCCTAAAGCTACAGAGCAAGCCGCAATGCAGTAAATGCGGTAATTTCTTCTAAATATGGTCACAACTGAGACACAGTTCGCAAAAACCATGCATCTCGTGCTTGTTCATAGAACATTTATCTCTAAATCACATTAATCAATTTCTTAATATTATCTATAGTTAGAATATACAAGAGTTAAGCTTTTTTATGGTATATACCACAACTTTATATCCTAAGTAGAAGAGCCACCGCGGTTGCTCCAAAGGTACTCAAATTTAAACGGGGGGCTGGTGCTGCCGGACCGCCACCTTAAACGTTATCGCTCGGCGCAGGAAGCGCCTGCATGTATCGGAATTTTCTCGAACGTTATCGATGCTTCTATCCGTTGTCAGTTGTCACCGACGCTTATGTAATCTGATTGTATGAGCGACGCCAATTGTCTAGTACCTTCTGGAAGACACGCGGGTACCAGAGATTACTCTGGAACCTTCGATGACTCATGTATAAAAGCCGACGCGCTTCGCCGCTGATCAGATTTCGACGATCGCGGATTGTGTTCGCCGTGTGCTTCGAGTGAAACTTGTATTTGTGGGCACAGGCTCGCCCAATAAAAAGTCCGTTTCGTCATTCACAGTTTTGCGACTGTTTTGTTCATCGTAACTACTACGTGACAACTACAACGGAATTTTTAAAAATCGCCTGTGGCAGGTAGCATAATTCTTATCGTTGAGCGGTGGACATTAGTAGCACGAGCAATCGAAAGACATATTCAACCAATTAACAAAAATTGACTAATAAACTTCTTGGTTAATTACTTTATGACACATATCGCAATTTACGAACTGTAGCCGGTGAGTTTGCAAGACGTATCTACTTGAAATGAATTTCCAGGATGACACCAGTTTCGAGATACTATTTCTCAAAGTGTGGGACGAAATACATGGACGTTACAGTTACTTTTGTGCTTCAATGCATTTTGGTAAAAAATTAAGTGGAACAACAGTGCATTTTTACGGCGAGTATGATGGCGCATATCTCCAAACTGGTGTCATTCTGGAAATTCATTGCAAGTGGATACGCCTGACAAGATCACCGGCTACAATTCGTAAATTGTTATATGTGTCGTAAAGTAATTAACTAAGAAGTTAATCAGTGATTTTTTGTTAATTAGTTGAATATGTGTTTCGATTTCTCGCGCGAATTTGCGCCTCATCGAATAACCCAGCTCAATGATAAAATTAAGCTACCTGCCACAGGCGATTTCTAAAAATTTCGTAAAACTTAAAAATGAACACCCTGTATGTTAAAGATGGCGCTTACTGAGGAGGGTGGGCATGGAGGAAGGAATAATTAGAAGAGAACATCGCAGCACGACTGACATCAAGAAGTAATGGCGCAACACGTGATCGCCACATCAGAGCGCGCGGTAGGTTTAATGCTGCCGGGTGCAGGGCAGCAGCGCAGCTGAACGGGTGCGCACTGATTTGAAACTGCTGCGAACCAAACATTATCGGCCAATACGTTGTCACTCAGGGTCACGTGTTGACCCTACTGCGAAGTAAAAAGCGAAGGAAATCGCTTGACGGTGAGTTCGCTTGCCAAGACTAGTTGCCTCACGTAATGCTCTCGCCTAGTTTATTTCTTCCTCCATGGGGGCGGCCTCTCTCCGGGCCCAAGGCAGCCTGTGTGACGTGCGCGTAAAGCGGGGAAGCGCTTGGCCAGCTCGACATGACTCGGGAAAACAGTCGACAGTCGCTCTCGGTATTCGCAGCCGCGCGGTCGTTGCTCGTACTCCGCATTCTACAGTACGATTTCAAAATTTTCACGCCACTTTAGTCACTGTCTGGAAAACGATTAATCGAACTGCTTTAATCGATTAAACCGATTAAATTAAAGGTACACATCGATGACGATTAATCGTTTTGCGGCGTACTTTTAGTCGATTAATCGATTAATCGTTCATCGATATTACCATCCCTAAACTCCATAGCCACTGGTTTACCACGACAGATGGTTAGCCTTGAGGCTCCTGCATCGGAGTTTAAACAAGAAACAGATAATTGGTGGTCCATTAGAATAAGAGAATGAGTGCCAGATCAATAGGAATGCTGTTAAGGGTGGGAGACAACTTAAGGGTGACAAGATAAAAATTTAAAGCACAGCAGTCTTCCTCCAGTGCAGAATAATGGTAAGTGAACATTGCTAAGGGAGAGGCCTTTATTCTGCAATGGACCTAAATAGGCTGATGATGGTGATCGAATTCTTGTGGTCAGTGTTCGTCTTTCTTTATTGAAATGAGTCTAGATACTAACTACGACTAGCAAAAAGGGCTTAGAACACCAACAAGCAAATTGCCAGTGAGCTCGCACCTGAGAAATTCATAATAACCTAACAGCAATTTTTTTTTCATCAAATGGCACAATGTTCACGAATCTCCCACAATATACTCATGGTCCCTAAGAATAAGGATGCTGTGGCCCTTATAGGCTGCCAAGTTCAACCTTTTCAACTGCTAAAAAGGTCAACAAGTCCCACGACATCCTTGATAAGGCCCCAATTTATAACAAAGCAGAATGCCGCAACAGAGCATTGGTATCAATTGATTGCCCAGGACATATACGTGATTCTGGACACTTAGCTGCATCAAATTAATTGGACACCTATAAAACTTACTTGGACAAAAAAAAAGGAGGGGGGGGGAGCGGGGGGGGGGGGGGGGTTGACATAAATTTAACACTATTGCGTAGTGTGTTGTACTTCACATAAAGTAGTGCATCTATTTAAATCTGCACATTCAAGTTTTTTTCACGAGTCAGTGTGCCAACACCACAAAGCTCTACGATGAGTTAAAGGACCCTGTAACAATGAACACCTACATCTGGTGTCAGTGGCGGCAATTGACAATACACAACTCGCAAGACAGTTTGCAAACCGGATTTGCAAAACACGCAAAATGAGCATGATGCAGGTGAGCGATTATTGCATTTTGTGACGCAAGTGCTGCCTAACGTGACATCTAATTTCCGCGCTGCAGTATGAAAATACATAGCGCTTTTCCTTTCACAGAACACATCACTAATATACTAGCGTACAAAGACGCTTCTTGTCACCACTACTGATATTCACAAGTGAGAGAATTTTACATCTCAAAGGAACAGTCTGACTATGAGGGACGTTGTAATGGAGGGCTCTGAATTCTGGCCACCCTGGTTTTATTCACCTCTTCCACCATGCCATGCTATTCTTTTAAATTCTGTGGGGAGCACACGCTGCCACCTTCTCCCGCGGGTGCTCACCGTCGCTTGCGCACGTAGCACACTCGGCGGGAGCCGGGCGGACACGGGAGAGATGTACTTTGCCCTCTCCCGGTTCTCGCTCGCCTCTCGCGACATGCGTGCCCCCGCGAGAAGAGGGAAAGTATCCGGCGGGCGAGGAGGTCATTCCCCTCACGAAAAGGTAAAAAGGTATAAAAGAGCGCGAACGAGAGACCCCCGGGGCTCTCTGACCTCGCTACACCTACCTGCCCATACAGATGAGTGACCTCATTTGTGTGACTACCACACGTGACGAGGCAAGCCTATTTTATTACTTATTATACAGAGCGGACTTCCCTCTGCAAGTGTGTCTTATTGCCCACAGCAATAAATGTTGTTGAGTTGACTCGCTTGTTGCCTTATTCGCCCGAACCGTACGTAGCTGCGATTATATGCGCTACGGGTTGGGGAAGACCCCCACAATTCTGACCAAAAATGCCCAGTCTGTCTAACTTTAGAATCCTACTTACAAAAAACAAGGTAGACAATAGTTGAAGAGTTTAAAGAAAATCTCAATCATCTCAATCTCAATCTCAGCAAAAGTGAAGCTTAATAGCAACATACAAGGGGGAAAAAAAATGGATAAGAAGATGGAGATAGCACGAAAATGAAAAGCATTGTTGATGAGCCGAGTTTGTCGTTTGCCGTTTTTACCAGAAATGCACCGACAAACTTAGCTCATTCATGGCACAGAAGGTGTTAACATGAGCCAAAATCTGAGTAATTTCGCTTTCTTGCATTTTGCTATGACAAGCGGGAATCAAACCCATGACCTCATGCTCAGCAGCAATAGAGATGATAGCCACTCAGTCACCATGCAATTGTGCCACCGTGGTGGAGTATGCACGAGAAGCCATATGAGATTCATGTCAACGTGAAGTTAATGTTCATGAGAATACAGCAATTTAAAGAGTGCAGCCTCTACCTCATTTCATTAAGTGCCTTACTTTATAAACAGGACTTCCAAAGTGGCACTTCCTTTTCAGATCAATTCACACCCAAACATGTGAGGGGCTGCCGCTAAGACTAAAGCAATACTTCAACGGTGGTTATGCGTGCACATGAATGGTATGAATAGAGATTCATAAAACTGTACGAAACTTCCTTCGCCTATGCTGCACTATAGTGAACAAGTGTTATGCTATAGTGAAGTTCAGCGTTAAGGTATAGTAAGGTCACTTCAATGGCTAACTAATCTTTGGTTGAAAAAAAAAAAAATCTAGGACTGCACTTTATATATATCAAGGGTTATACGTAAAGGCTATTATAAATGAATATGTGTAATTTTGTGCAACATATCAACATTTACTGTGGTGTCCTTCTATGGATAATAAATGTACATTTGATCTAAGAATCTCAGAAGCCATGGCAATGAGCTATGCAACTATACTTTCCAATTTATGCAAGAATGTCTGTGTTACGCGTGAAATTATGCCTTAGCTTAGCTGTAACTTGGCAGTTTTCACACGTAAAGACCAGTTACAGTCGCAAAAAAGGCCACCAGGGAAAAGATCATGTTATAGGGCCATGACAGGCAGTTTGATATGCTGATCATGTCAATAATAAAAACCACAGCTGTCACACGCCATAGGTTAGCTGAAAACAATGACACTCGACATGCCAGCAGTTAGTGGGTCGCCACGCACAGGCTATGTATGCATGAATGAGCAACATTATCTCTCCTTACACGAAAATGTTGAAGACAGCAGGTGAATGGCACCACAAAGTCATGTTTCTTAACATGCCACAGAAATGTTGTCAAAAGAAAAAGACAGGCAAGCTTAAAAAAAAGGAGGGGGAACGAAACACACTGCATGTAATCCATGTAAACAATCTCATACACAATGTTAAAATATTTACAAAATAAAAGCGGTAAACTGTCACCACAAAGGATTGATCCTGTCTTGCATAATCACCATTGCTTTCATTGCTACTCCCCACTGCAGAGCAGTGCGACTTCAGTGCAATGATTATTTTGTCTTTTAAGCACAGCATCGTACTTTTTAAGACGCACCGTGCGTTGCCACGAAGCCACGCATGAAGACAAAATTTGTGCCCAACCTCCTCCCCCACCCCTTTTTGTACTTGTATTTGTGTTTATTTGGTGCAGGTGATATGGACGAGAAGCACAGCAGAGTAAAATGGTAGCCACTTTTTTCAGCAACAAACTGCATGCTCTCTCCAGCTGCCCTGAAAGCTTGCAGCTATGAAAAATAAGATTCAGTAAACAAACAAGGTGCTTCCAGATAGCAAAAGCTCTACAATGTTAAAAAGTTCATGGCAGATTAACAGGGGTTTTACCAAGCAGCAATAATTGTGACGAGTTGACTGTATGCAACGACAGCCAGCTCACTGTTCCCAACATGTTCAAGCTGTCTGAATGTGCTACCAGTATGTCGCTGGCATTCCAACAAACAGATATCCTATATCCTATCTGCCGACGGCTTCCTGCTTTGCAAATGATGTGGCAGTGTGAACACAGGTGTTAAATACCGTTTTCCTTTCACATGGCAGAGTGAGTGCAAGACAATCTAGTACACAAAGAGTCAAGCTCATGGTCCGTTGGCACCCTTCCCATCTTGCTTGACATGTTGTTCAGCGAAGGCGATGAAGGCACTGTCATAAAACTTCCGGTGACTCACTTGAGCTTGCAGTGATTTGCTCAGGCTTTTGATGAATCGGTAGAATGCAATGCCACTCGTGCTGTTGCTGTGGCAACCATCACGACTTGACAAGGCATGAAAAGCCTGCAAACTAGAAGCAAAACCAGACCGAACAAATGTTTCGTCATTCCATACCATAAAAATATGGTACATGCATCAGAGAAATGCAAAAGTAGCCTTTAGGATTATGCTAACCTAGAAGCTTAGTAAGAGCTAAATAACTTTCTTGCCACTGTATAATATGAAACATCTTCTTAAAGCTTTAGCCAGTAGTGTAAAATCACATTAACTCAGATTTCATGGGACCAGAAAAATTACTGACGTCAATCAAACAATCGTCAAGTTATCAAATGAACCAAGAAAACAAAAAAAGAAATGCTTACTATGTGCATCAACATGCCTTTATTTACTAAATAAATCCATTACCCTCACTTCCGTTTTGCACAAAATCAGCGCCAAAGCTGCAATACTTTGATAAGCACCCACATCAGCGAGGGCCTTGCAACTTCCTTCGCAATGCGATAGCAGCGCGAGATATGCATCTTTATCTGAACAGACATGCTTTTGACTACTGTGCAAGCATCCAGCTGATTTTTCCGCCAGTTAGTGGCCGGCAAACTAAATGTCCACTGCAATGTAGGTGGCAGGTTTGATGCCAGTGCAGAATTACTTTTCATCTGCAACTGTTTATGACATCGCCTGCCTTGCACTCTATCAAAACAACACCAGTGCTCGCGACAACCACTGCAGATGAATCCATGGTCAGAATCGCTGCTATAACGAATGGCGACAAGGCCGTCTTGAAGGCACGCAGCCAATGCGATGCCATACGTGGCACTAAAAGCAATAAAAAGGCATGGAACGATTTTGTCATGCCTGTATGGTCCCAGCTGATGACTTTGCAGATGTGGACTTTGCAGCTTCATACCAGTTTACACACTAGCACCGCCTGTGCAATGATTGCTCTTTTGCATAATAATGATAATACATTTACGGTACTCCATGCTCATTGCACGCCAAGGTGATCCTAAATAACCAGTACAACGAACTAACTCCCAATTAATGGGAGTTTGATGCCATTAGATAATGAGTATGCTTACCGGTACCAAAGAGCGAGTCTAAATTTTGAGGTTTTCTTATTTAACGAGAAGTTAATTAACAAGATTTTACTATATCGGCAAAAACAGTCAGCCTCAACCAAGAGGTAAGAGCTAGCTAAGCCACGCGATACTCAAACTGACATGCTCATCAGAAAAAGTCAAACAGAGAGTTGAGCAGGTGCTTGAGACTCACGGTTACTTTGGTGCTGTCCTGAGATTCCTCCTGCACACCATTTTCTCTGTAAAAGAAGAACAAATCAAAATGTAACAGAAAAAAAAAAAAACTGCACCACAGGTATAGAGATTATAGACATATTACATTGCTGCCTAACATGCCAGTAAACAACACCGGACGTGTACACAATTTTGTCAACCCCTCGGGCTCATTCTTTTCGAAAGAACTATACCATAAAGTCTCATTTTTTTGCTTGATATGCTTCAATAACTTCATTAAAATGCAGAAATGTCATTGGAAATAGTGTGTAAAATCTAATTCCATAAAAATAAGAGAGGATGACAGAATGCCCACCACAGCCTTTGTTGTGAAAGAAAAAGAAAACACCGTTTGACATTCCCTGCATGCGAGAAACGATTTGGAAAGCGGCGAAATACCTATGACGAGGTGGGCTCGTCACAAGCCCCCCCCCCCCAAAAAAAAATTATGATCGCTCACGAAGAACTGGCGTCGTCGAGGCTTCTTAAGGATTAGTGTAGTAGTGCACCATCAAGATCTAAATGCTTGAGGACCTCAACTAAATAACTTCCAAAGGAGTGCGGTTCTCCATCATGTGCTTTGCTGTACCTTTTGACATGATGCAGACAATCTCTCAAAGTCTATGAAACCATGTACAGTGAAACTTGTCTTTCCACTCACCTGCCTATAGATGCACCCTTTTACCTTCTGCCTCAACACCCCCCCCCCCCCCCCCCCCGCCACACATACACACACAAAGAGCGGGACAGAGACAAAGAAAAGGAATTATGCAGAATACTACTTACGATGTGACTTTGCCTGAGTTTTCAAGCTGCAGTTGTAACAGCTTTTTAGGAGAGATCTGCAACATAAGTGCAAGAATAATTACAGTGAAATGCATACATGCAAACACACACACACAAAACATGTCTCATCAAACAATTTATTTCATAGTTCAGACAAAATTAATACTGTATGAAAAAAAAAATTCATGCGGACTTTAACAAGTACTAATCGGTGAAGGGTACAGAATCATAAAGTTCCAGCGCCATTTGCAGAAAAAAAATTTCAATAGCATGTGCAGGTCCACATATTACCAACCCGCAGTTGCAAGAAACTGTTATCCATGAGGTAGAATAGCCATTATAGTCAAACCTCGTTAATACGTAGTCGGCCGGGACCGATGTTTAGGTATGCACTAAACGATGTATGAATTAACCGCCAATGCCAGTTTAGCGGCTACTTACCGGCCGGAAAAGAACTACGTCACGACATTCTCAAACACACGCACTCATAAAGGCTTTATTTGCGAGTAGGCTGCAAAAAATCAGTAATCTGCACTTCCCGCCGAGGCGGCCTTCCCACGACGACGGCATCTTTGAAGTAGATGAGGCCGCGAGCCAGTTTGTCCATGAGGCCCCGCTTACTAACTATATTAACAAGCACGGTGTAACGCGTGCACAGGTAAACATGGACTCGTCTCGTTCGATGACCGCGGAAATTCGCTTTCAAAATGCTGGAGTGAGGAGGCGCGGCAGCAGCAGTAAGCGCGCTGACCATTAGACGTCGAAAGCACAGCGCATACAAAGCTACTGGCACAAGTTGCGCTTTGTCTGCAGATCGCTTTGAAGATGAGGCCCGCGGGGGCGCGCACTTTTTCCACTCCGCAGATCACTGTCAAGAAACGGAGCCCGCGCAGCTGCTGCCGAAGTAAACCCCTCCCTTTCTGGCCTCCCCGCCGTGCCTCGCGTGCAACAGAAGAAGTGTGCTTCCGCCCCGTATTTCTCCCTCGCGCGCGGGAGATTGAGTTGGCTGACCCTTGCAAGCTTTCACTCGCACATACAGCATACAGCATGCGGCAACAATGTTGCCGTGTTTGGACTTTACACAGAACCTCAAAGCGACGTCCAAGGTGACGACAGAAATGCGCTTCGCAATAAAATGTGCTTCTGCGCGGTAAATACTTGAATTCGACGGCGAGAACGAATTCGCACCTCCTACCGACGGCTTCTTCGCGTTACCGGGAGCTAATCTCGAAGGCCATCCTTTTGTGCGCGGCAATCGGCAACAGCTGTATGAGCAGGATATACGTCATGGTGGCCATGTTTTAGGTTCACTATCGCTGGCGACTGTCGTCCGGGCATCGCAACTCGAGAATCGAACGTCTGCACACATGAGATTTTGCCCATTTTGTGCCTGTGCGTGTAGATTAGAAACAAAAATAGTATGCACCAACCGTTTGGTGGGCAATGAGCGACTACGGCTTAAGCGGTCAGCCAATACATCGGGTTCAATGGGGGCTGGGTGGGGGAATCTTCGCGACTATGTTTAAACTGCAATTATACATTAAGCGGGTACGTATTAACGAGGTTTGACTGTAAAATACAAAATGGCTAGTTGCTTACTTTTTTGTGGAGAACGTCGTCAAAGCTGAGCTCCCGGAAGAATGGCTCCCACTTGAGCTGGTGAAGTGACTGGAGGCGCTTGTGAGGCATCTTGCACAAAAGCTGCAGGAAGTGATGCATACAAAAATTTTAGGTTTCATATTCAAAGGAACAAACACTGCATGGCATCCTGACATCTGAAAACTGCTGCTAGTAATTTGATTTTCTCACTCTTACACAATTCCCGAGTATGCTATTACATGCAGCCTGCAGGGGTGTAAATGCATAAACAAACATAGAAACACTACTTCCACTGCTAGCAACTCTACTGGCTGCACTGTAGAACATGCTGCGAACTATGCCTTTTTTACTGCGTAACTACACCTTGGACAGCTTTAGTATAGCATATGCAACTACAGCGTATGCTATACGCTATATTACAGCGTATGCTGTTTTTGTTGGCCTGCGAGATCTTCCAATCTCAGAGGCCATATGCCGTCGTGGTGCCTATCTCCCGACTTCACTGATAGGTGGCGCTGACATCTGGAAGGTTTCTCTGGTTAGGCTTCGTCTCGTTCGAAACGAGAAGCGATCTCAAAAACTCCACAAGGTTATTGCTAATACACTGTCGTCGAAGCGGCCTGAGACTAAGTGAAAGCCATTTATGAATCATTTGCTATGAACGGAGTGAATTCTACAAGAACAACGCCAAATTCCATACGAAGCGGGCAGCGGGGACCGCCGCCATGTTTTACGCAAACCACGCAAGGACGGTAACGCTAAATCTGAGAAATAGCGTGTGTACGCTATACGCTATGGGTCGTTTAGCGTTCCGCGCATGCGCAGTGACGGCCTGCTATTTTATAGCGTACGCAGTGGTATAGCGTACACTAAAATAAAATTGTCTCTTGTCATTTGCGCTTACTTAAGTTAATATAGTGCAGTATGAGTGCAGCATGTGCCACCTGCACCATGCTCTTTGATTTAACTACATACAGGAGCCAGTCCAGCAGAAGTTCACAGTTCTCCTGCATCTGCTACTTTGGACGTGTAGGAATCATGCAACCTCTTGGTAGCAGACAACAACATTACACTGCACTAGTTGATTTGTGGCGCATTGATGTAAAAATCTACTAGTGTTGGTTACAACTGTCATTCGAGCTGGCATAGGAAAATCGAGGTACAAGTTCCATGCTTGGATGTTTGTCAGGGCACATTGGTAAAAGCTTGTAAATACAAATCAAAGAGCCCCACGGACACAAGGGTCCACTAACTAGAGTGCCACTCAACTCATGGTTAAACCATGCGAGGACACATTTAATTGCAGTGATTGATTGACTGAAGGTGTTTAGTTTTCAAAAGCAGCACAGTGGCAGTGAGAGATACCATAGTGAAGTGAACCGAAATAAATTTTTAGCACCTTGGGCTTTCTTTAACATGCACTCAAAGGATGGTACATGAGCGTTTTGTACTCTGGCCGTATGAGCGCACACCCACAGCAGGTGGGTGTCATACCCACAACCTCCTGCTTGGTAGCCCAGAAAGCCTCTGGACTACCAAGGCAGGTAACTTAATGGGCAGTGAGTTCACATTGGCAGTACACAGGGGCATCCCACATACCACACATTGGCAAAATAATTATGCAAAAGCCACTTTCGGTGCACACATCCCATCATAAAGCACAAAAAAAAAACCAATGCTTTTAGGTATAGAAAACTTCAAGCGGTGGACAGGGGCCACAACATTGTATTTGAATTTCAGTGACTACCTGGGCACTGCAACATTACTGGCAATGAACAAAGCTGCCCGTAAGGCACATGAAGAATGTGAAAGAATCTCAATACCATTGTCGAGAACGAATGCAGCGCGGCACCTCAGCAGTTTTGCCCATATTATAGCTCTAAAAAGATAGAATACACCGGAGTTTACCAACCGGCGCCTATATACCATGGGCCCACAGATGCAAGTATAACTTTTACCAGATTTTAACCGATGGGAAGAAACATTACTGTGCCACCTGCGAATAGAAGTTTACAAACGCCTTTTCATTCCTAAATGGAATGGCGGACAGCGCCGATTGCAGCACATGTGGTGTTGAGGAAACCACCAGACATCTCTTCTGTGACTGCCCCAGATGCGAAGATGAGAAGAGTGCCCTTTGGACGGCGTTGGGGCACTTAAGACGACAGGCCTTTTACGGAGGAGAAGATCTTGGGCCCGTGGCCTCGTGCGTCTGCTATGTGCAGGGCTACAAAGGCGCTGCTGCATTTTTTTAGGTGCACCGGCCCGTATGACCACCTGTGACTAACTCAGCAAAGAACGCTTGACTGTGTAACTTCTCTCTTCCTTCTCTTTCAATCCCCTTCCCCCCTCCCCTTCCCCAGTACACGGTAGCCTACCGGGCTCAGCCTGGTTAACCTCCCTGCCTCTCCCTTATGACTTCTATCTCTCTCTTTTTTTTAAGTGGTTTGCGGAATGGCCTGAGCACAACCTGTTTTTGCTGATACAGAAGCTATGAGAATCATGCATACTAGTGACACAGGTGCATTACTAGGTGTTATAAAGGTCAAACTAGTGCTACAACGAAGTAAGAACTTCATTATGTATACAACATGCCCTAACAATACACAAGTACAGTTAGCAGTAAGCAAGCGGGGAAAAGATAGAACCAACCTTTCTAACAAGTTTGCGGGCTGGGTCAGAGAAGCCCTCAGGGAGGTCATAGTTGGTGTTGGCCACCAAATGCTTCATCTGTACATGGTCACCAGTGCCTTCAACTGGATACTGTAGTGGGGAACACATATACAACAATTGATGCACATTCTTTGAATGATTAAACAAAAAAGAATACCTTCCTTTAAGTTCTTCATGCCTTGTTAAATTACAATCACAAAACTGTAGCTTTGTACCAAATATGAAGAATGCCCTCACATATATTGTACACACTGTGTTGCCCATCCGAATGTGCCTGCAATGTATCTTGTTCATTGGAACAAAGATAAGCTTGTCTAATCTTGCACATTTGGTGGTTTATGCTTGTCAGGAAAAAATGCATTGCATTTAAGTGATAACCTCAAGTATTATAAAACACCTAAGCATTCGGATAAGTCAACATGCTGTTCAGAATGAAAAACTGTATCAGAAGATTGAACACGAAAAAGTCAGACATCATACATGACCCACCTTTCCCTCATATTTTGATTTTTGGTGCACTCTCTGCTAGTAAAGAAAGTTATCAATTCACCCAACTGTCTCCTGTACTGTCTAGAAACTTATTTCACAGGAAGCAAAAACCATTTAACAGTTGCTGACATAAGTCCCAATCTATGATGCCTTGCTGGCTATCCATTTGAAACCTGTTGAAGTTGTTGCTATGTAAGTTCATGTGCAATGAAAGAAGCACATAAATGAATAATTACTAACAATTTGCCAACCCTTATTTCATATTAATCACATACATGTGCAGTTAGCCAAAATCAAATGTAATTTCCATGACAAACAATTATTTGCAGATTGTGCATAATGCCACGAGACTCCACGCTGACACATTGGCATAGCAGCTTGTAGCACATGGATCGTGCCGATCACTCCATTGCAGCAGCATTGCAGACAAGAGGTATGTTCACTAGCTGTACCGTTTAGACCTCTCTTTATACTGTCTGTAGTATTATTAACATCAGCATATTAAGGGCCACTGCAGGACAGCATATTAAGGGCCAGTGCAGGACAAAGCCCTCTCCCAGCGATTTCCAGTTACCCCTCTCTTGTGTCAAGACAACTTCACGTTATGCCTGTAATTTCTTAATTTCATCATTGCATTTAACCCTCTGTGCTTCCCTTGATATCCATTCTGTTACTCTAGTGGTACATTCGACTGGTTGCTTCCGAGTGCTCTAGGGAGCTCTAGCAGCATCCTTTATATTCAACTAGTTGAAATCGAGGGCTCGGAACACATTCAACTAGTTCATTCAGAGCGCCATGTTCCAGCTCAGAGTGCTGGAAGGTACTCCCACCTACGAGATTGGAGTGCGACTGAGATCTGAATAAATTCCAGTTACAAGGGCTCCGTCGATTGCTCTGGGAGCAGCAGAACATAATCAGTGTTTCATTCAGTTACTAAGGTGCAATACATAAATTAAGAGAAACGGAAAGAGGTCCCAAAGTGCGAGATTGTATGTAAGAGGACCTCCTGTCGGACAATAGACAAAACATTTAGGCAGACCTTCTCTGCCTGTAATCTCACGTGGGCTCCACATCGCTGCAAACTGAGTTGGAGCGGGGTAATAACCAGTCAAATCTACCATAAGTAACCATAAGTCTTACGCATCTTCTATTTAAAATATCAGCTATCTAATCTGCTCTGCGTTAACTTGCTACTGCTATTTTCTGCTTGTTAGTGTTACACTCATCATTTTTATATTCTACCACCCATTGCGAAATCCTTAGCTTCTAAGTTTCTTTGTTATCCTCCCAAGTTCCAGGTCCCTAGATTAGTGCCACACATGCAGAAACACCCGGACATGAATAACGAAATAGTAAGAAAGTGACAGGGGGACACGTGAGAAATCAACTATGGACATACTCTTCCCACCAGCAGCGCATACATCATGATGCCCAGCGACCACCAGTCCGCGGCATGAGAGTACGGTTGAGCTGCCAGGACCTCGGGTGCTGCAAAATGTAAAGAACCACCAGGCATGCAGTATCAAGGACTCTGTCGACAGAAGCAACCACCACAGTACGCAAGGAACAAGGTGAACAGAGGTGTGGCGGCTGTGTAGAAGCATCTACAAAACCTTGTGGCAGCAGCAACATGCAGTGTACAATAAAATTTTCAAGCAATACAAGTGGCAGTGACAGACCCTTAGGACACAAATTTGCATATACTGTGAGCACAATATTCATCCTTCATCTTCTTCACCTGTACATAATCATCATCACTGTGCGCGTCGTCTTTGTTCAGCGCGTGGCTCAGCCAAATAAAGGCGTCGAGACAACAGCTGTGCTGCTGCCTTACAATACAGTTAAGCCTCGATATGACAAACTTCGATATAATATAATGAAGTACTTCCTTTTTTATAACTTCTTGTCCCTAGAACACCACGTATTTAGAATCAATACATATAACGAAGTGTGTTTACACATGATTAAAATATAACGAAATTTCACTGCCTCAACGAAGAAATACCGAAACAATAAATGGCAATTTCCGCTGACGCAGATGGTTAAGCAGTTTAGTTACAAGCGGCTGCTTGCAAACGCACCTCTCAAATCAAGCACAACACAACCATGAGCGACCGCCGAAACAGAGCAGCATCATGTTCCATATAAAGTCCAAGTGCAATAAGATACTATCGTGCCCGGTGCTGTACGCTTTGGGTGCAAGTGAAAGCGTGCGACAGTGAGCCGAGAAGGATGGTCGCTTGATGATTGTTGTCTTCCAATGCGAACGAGGGGAAAGGAGGGGGGGGGGGGGCGATAACGCGATCAAGAGCATGCGAGGGAGGGGGCAGGTTGGCATGCATCTCCTTTTCTAAAGTGGTGGTGGCTGCGCTTGGCTGTCAGCTCGACTGAGCCCTGTTTTATAGGTAATCTGCAGCGTGTGCAAGCCGAGATTGTGTGACATCATGTGCACTGTCTTCCCACATGTTTAGTACGGAAGGTTGCATAATCTTGAGTTTCGAAGATGCCTTGAAGCGATAGGCAGGCGAATGCTTCATCTGCCTCAGTCACAGGGGCGGAGTGGACATGAAAGCGTGGCTGGCTTTGCTTCATGTCACCGATGTGAAGATATTGTCGACAAAGCATGAAACTGCATCTTTTGTCGCCGACTCTCAAATTCAACAAAATGATTTTTTTCTTATTCAAATTTGCTTTTTTCCAATAGCCTGATAATTTGGAAAATCTTGCAGCCCCCTCCGCGTACAAAAAATGCATCTGTCATGTACTTATTTGCATAAAAGGTCAAATTTCAATATAATATAATTTTGATATATTGAAGCAAATTGCCAACTTTACCGACTTCCATTATCTCAAGGTTTACCTGTACTATATCGTAAGACCCCGTAGATATGTTCCTTCCAAGCTGATTTTCCCGATTATATAGTGTTGCTGAATTCTGATCACTGCGACACTAACGGCATGTTCAGTGTATTTATATAAGATGTATTTTCCAATTAATGTGTAGTGTTCCTATGTGTCTGAAAGAAGCACTATTATGAAGGTTCCACTGTTTCACTCTCTAGTGTAAGTCCTTACTGTCATCCCTTACACTACTTCTACACTCTGGAAAGCGTAGTAGGCTAGAGGACCTTTTATATCCGGATGACCATTCTTCCATTTGTCAAACAAATTTCCCCCTTCTCCCTTTAGAGGTGCATGAAATTGCAATTTGACAATAACATCCTACTACAGATGTTAAATACTGCATTTAAAGTCCATTGGCCCACAAAAAGCTTTTGAAACACAGGACTTTCAAAATGTATACTTTGCTTGCTTTGCAGCCTGGAAGTACCTGAAATTCAGGGAGGCCCTGCACAGCCTGCGCTGAGAGTTGCACAGTGCATACTTCAATTTCTGGATATATAACTAGGAAACGAAAAAAATTCACATTCTTTACGAATTCCACATTCTAAAAGCTTTTGCAGGGAAGTGTACCCATTTTGGTTAGATACTACAACACTGCAGCACAGCAACGCTATGAGCGACAGTGAAAATGACACACCACAGTACGGTGATGACTCCCTAATAAGTGGATGTCCCACGTCCACACTCACCCATGAACTGCATTGTGCCGCAGACGGTGTGCGCTCGAGCGCAGTAGCTGAGCCACCGGGCGAGTCCGAAGTCTATCAGCTGGATGTGGCCTGGAGAAAAGAAATGTGGACATGGCCCACATGCACAAGAGCATAACGCGGCAGCCCTGCCTAGCATTCAAGGCTAATACCATAGAACCCCGCTGTTACGTTCCCGGGTGCTGCGTTTTCCCGGCTGTTACGTCGTTTTCGGCCGGTCCCGGCACAGCTCCCATAGAACCCAATGCATTGGTAACCCCGCTGTTACGTCGCAACTCTGGGACCGTTCCCGCATCATATGTCGCGAACTGCCACACCTCGCCGGCCCGAGCGGCCATTTTGACTTTTCATGTCGTTTGGCTTGGTTGCTTGACGATGGCATTGGCCGCCCAAAGTGCCGGGGGCGACACTTATTACGTATTTTCGGTTTCCGTCCAGCAAAAGTATGGCCCTTGAGATCTGCATTTGCTATCTAGAGGTGGTGTCTATGACACGTTGCGGCCCTAAAATTGGTTTTGGCTCATAGATGTTCCATATAAAGTCCCAGGGTGATAATGCCGTCGCCGTGCGCCGTATGCTCTATGTGCGAGTGGAGCCAACGATCGCGTCTCGCGCCCGAAAGAAAGAAAAGCAGGGAGGAAGCGCACCTTTTTCCGTTGCGCTCGAGGCACCAGCGAGGTGGGAGGGATAGCGGGCAGCGTTGTGCTCTGGCATCATACTGCGCGGCGACGCGCGGTCGCGCAAAAGCGATCTGCGTGGGGGCAGAGTCTACGCAGTGTAGGTGCGTCGGCGGCTCGTAGCTTGGTGCGTGCTGTGTTTTCTCGGCGCTCAGTTTGCGTTGAAGCGATAGACAACAGCACGAAGGTCACTTCGCTCGCTTCTGCAGCGGCGCTTAAATTCCTCACGCCAGCGTTTGACAGCGCGTGTCTGCGCTCATCGAGTGTGATGTGTTCAGGTTTGCCTGTGGGCGCTGACACCATGCTTGTTAATTAGTTAATAAGCGAATGTTTACAAGTTTACACGGACAATAAAACTACTATTCTTACTTTGTATAGCTTATCGCAATCGATACTTCGGCTGTCGGGCGAAACTACTTTTTTTCACAAATAAGAATTAAAATAAGATTGTGTGCAGTTCAACACTACTCCCATTTCTCAGTTTTTCCTGTTTCCCGGCTCATACGTTTTTTTTTGTTTTTTTTGTTTTTTTTTTACGGTCCCGTGAAAAACGTAACAGCGGGGTTCTACTGTATTAGTGAAATAATTAACGGAATGAAAGAAGACTCACCATCCTCATCAAGCAGGACATTCTCCATCTGCAAATCAGACAACATTACGTGAGCAATGATGTCATGCTCTCGTAAGTGGTTTCAAAAAAGTAATATCGGCAGACAAATCACATAGGCAATACGTATTCAGACACAGCCACAGCTACGGAACAATTTAGTTTTGTGAATGAAGTCTATACAGGACAAGCAGCATAAATGTAATGTCAAAATCTAAGGTGTGGGGACATTCAACTCTCGCGTCCCTTGACATTCATCTTCGCACACAAGTCTCCTGGCATTCGACTTCGCCGCATGACATGCGCGATGGCAGCAGTCTGTGTCATTCTACAGTTACGCAGCTACAATTAAAGATGGGATAAGTGTTCCAATACTGGTGCCACATGAGGGCACGAGAGGAAATTGCTTCTTCCTTTTTGGCTGCGACACATGTGCGCATGCTGGCCAACCGCATCCTTGTTTGTGCGCTTCGCGGGACTGTCCCATAGGAGGTTTCCCATTCTGCTTCAAAGTGCAGTACTCGGTATACCCGTGTTGCAAGCACAACTTCCTTGTTTCTTCAGTGTATCTTATTGAACTATTCCTTGCAAGTACAGTGGAACCTCGTTGATATGATCTTCACAGGAACTGGCAAATAAAGCGTATCATCCAAAAATCGTGTCCTCCAACGTATTATCCAACCAAATCGTATTATCAGGGAAAAAAAAAATGCATAATCCCGAAAAACGTATTACGCAGAATCCTATCTACAAGATTCCACTGTATATCAGCCAGCTGGCATTCCTGCATTAAAAAAAACATGCAACAATTGGCCTGTTTATCTTTTGCACTACTGTCTAGTTCGTTCATTTGTTCAAAGCATTTTAGACTCCACAGAAGAAGGCCTACATATTGGCCCATCACATGCCATTTTCTATCATGCGAGTCCGCAAAGCCTGCCACCCAATTTTAATGCATATTTGCAACATGACACTAAGCAGTTGGCTGCACTACACACAGGCAAAGATTACATAAGTTATGGGCATAAAGTTTATGGTCAGCCATTCATGCAAGCTTATTTGCCGCAAAAGTCATGTGAAAGCATCAGTATATCATGCATACAGGACATGAGTCAAATTTCATGCAGCATACTTATTTGTTCCTCATAAAGCTTTTGCCGGAGATAGCTAAGACAAACCCCAGCTTCAGTTATTTTTTTTTTATTACATGATAAGAAAAGAAAAATGTGTCCTTTCCACACAAAAATTTCAGTAACTCACTGTGAAAGTCTGAAACAAGTCACTAGTGCCAGGCACCAGGCTCAGGTCATGCAGCATCCTCAAGCACAACATCATGATGCATATCAACGTAGTTAAATGTTCACTTTGAATAAGGCATAACACTCCAAAATGTTACCTGTGAATCTTCAGAAGACTGCATGATAAAAAAAAAATTTGTTGGGCTCCTCAAGCAAACATGAACAAAATGTTAAAGAGGATCAACAGTGTGTTAAACATTGGCATGTTTCAACATCGTGTCTAATGGCGGATTTGTAATAAAAGCTGATTGGAATAGTTTTATGTCATCCCGGCCCAGATGTACTCAAAGGTATTAGGGTAGACGCTTGGGCGAGTTGGTCGTGGTTCATAACGGCGGTATTGCGTAGCACGCGAGATGTAGGAAATAAAGGACAGAGAAGAGTAAAGGTTGTGGGGATTGAGGGTTGCGCCGGCATGATTGCGCGCGCTTCGCCTGCTCTGCCATCCCTCGCCATCGTTCCCCGCTGGCCTCCTTCTCCACCCGCGCCGCCTAACCGGTTCCCGCGGTGGCGCTGCGCACGCGGCGGTTGGCGGTGAGGGCGGAGCGCTGACGTCACGACGCGGCCGGTTGTCGGCCGCTAGCGGGGAAGCGTGGACTTCTCTCCGGGACCAGCGCACGGTACGTTCATGCTTTCCTCTCGTCCGCCACCTTTGTGACTAGGACTGAGCTCGCGCACGGTGCCTTTGCCCGTGCGGGGAGCGCGTACTTTGTGCTGATCCTTTCCCGACGCTAAGCCGACGAGCGGTGCCATTAGTGCTCGCGCGAGGTCGTACCTCGCCGAGCCGCACTTGCCGAAAGCCTAAGCCGAAGGAGATTGCCCGTGCTCTCGCGAGTTGACCCATTGGTTATCGCCAGAGCAAGTAGCATAGCCGCCTGGACTTTTCCTAGCGGCGTGTCCCAGCTTGAGCCTGTGCTCTCGCCGCGACGTGCTATAGGCGCCTGTTATTGTATTTTCGCCCTGGTGCGGGACCCCTTTGGCTCCCCTCCGTGCGGGCGTTTGTGCAGTGCTGGTGCCGACGGTTTCAGTAAACGGTTTCCGTCAACTCAGGGCTTTACTGTGTTTTTGCGTGCGTCGCTCGGTAGCCCCTTGCGTCCTCTGAGCTCGCGCGCGAGCGGTGCTGGAGGCGACGGCTGACGCAGCCCTGTGGCTCGCTAAGCTCGAACCCGCGGTGGTTGGTCTCCTGTGAGACACCAAGAACCCACAAGGTACGCCTTCCTTGTGCCTAAGAAGCTCTAGACATGACTTCAGCAGTACCAGCATTTTTCCGGTATTGTTCACCTGCACAATATAGCCTGTTCAATTTGTAATGGTGACGCATACTCCTGTGCCTTGGGCTGTCACTGGCACATGGTTTTACTTGTAAACAAATGAATTGTGGAGCGAGGAAAAGAAGAAGGAAACCAAGGGGAGACATTATGGTGCCCAATCCTGTCTCCCCTTGGTTTCCTTCTTCTTTTCCTCGTGCCACAATTAATTTGTTTAGCTATGCACCAACTCGCCCAACGCACTACCTTGGTAAAGCGTTTTACTTGTAGTTATCTACACGCTGTTTGCAGTTCCAAGATAACAGCAATGTATTGGATGGCTAAAAACAACTTGGAGCAATGAGGTACAAGAGAAGAAAAACACTAAAACTGGCACAGATAGATACCTGGAAGACAGCACCTCTTTCCTGCCTTACTTAAGTTGTTCAGCCCTTTCACTGCAAGACATTAATTATGCAGCAATCAAGCACACTTACCTTCAGGTCTCTGTAAATGACACCGGCGCAGTGCAGGAAGTCTGTGAGAAAAAAAAATTGACATTTGTACAGCTACAAAGAACCATGCTAATTCTATAAAAGGCCATCAATCCCCGTCAAATGTTTATCTGCCTGTAATTAGTTCTGATGAGGTTTAACACTATTCTGAGCAACAGAAACACAAATGGCCAAAATATTAGCTGTTCATTCCAACACAAAATGTGCAGACATAAAGCACACTTCAATAATGTTAGTGGCACATTTAAGGTTATAAGATGTTCACATCCATAACATATCTTTCATATAACCAAACTATACTTTACAGTGTAGCCCTCTTTAACGAACCCACCTATAGTGAAATAGCGGTTATAACGAAGTGATCTTAATTTCCCGTTCTAATTTCCGCATTGCCAATGCCTGTCCGGTCCAGTTTTAACAAAGCAAAAAACGCAACTCAGCGGATACAGCGAAACCTTTCTTCGAGAAAAACGAGAAATCCTTCCATCAAACATCCTTTTGTGTTTTCGCGTGAATCAACAAGGCCAAAAAACTGCCAATTCTTGGCTCCCCGCAGCCTCTGCCAGCACCGTTTTCCCTTTTGCCCAGCTCGGCTCCTTGCGAAAGCTTGCTGCACCGCATCACACAGCCGGCGCTACCTGGTCGTATCTCCAAACCAAGCGAGCGCTTCCTTTCTTTTTTTAATTTTTTTTTTTTCAATGTCAGGCAGGCCAACCGCCGCGTACATGAGCTGGATTAACGCCCTCCAGAAAGGCTGCCGGTTTCGTCACATTTCTCATCGCACTGCGTAGTCCCCCAGTTTGTTTGACAAGAAAACTCTCCTCCAGTTGATGACATTGTTGATGACATCGGTGCACCTCAGCCAGTGACCTCTGGAGCAGCTGTCGCAGCTGTCGACACGTTACGTATGTACCCGAGTTCCAAGCCGGGCGTTTGCGCTCAGCAGGACAGTGGTAAGGCCACTGTTTTGAAATGCGCTCTCGCGAAACACATGCAGGGGACCCTCGACCACTTTTTTCAGAGGGTGTAAATAAAATTTTCTACTTGATGCTTGATTTTTTTAGAGTCCAGATATAGCGAAAAAGCGGTTATAGCGAAGTAATTTCTGATTCCCGCCGACTTCGTTATAACCAGGCTACACTGTACTGAGTTGCAATTTGAACATAAGAAAAAGCATGTGGTAGTTCCCAATACTTCAGCTGCAGCTAATTACGTAATAACACAAAGTTGGCACTTCCAACATCCATGAGCTAACTGAGGAGTGACAGCTGAGTGATACTGACATGTCTCAACCTGTTATAACATGTTTTTAAAGTGACATTTCTCTGCGAAAACTATAATCTATGTGCTAGCCTGGTTGCTAATGTAGAGCTATTCTGCCCTAATAAACATTTGCATGTACAGCTCAATTCACTATTTCTTTGACTCAGCTTTGGTTCCGCTTGTGAGAAACGGTGCCAGCGGGGACTCACCAAGGACTAGAGCCAGCTCGGCTATGAGCACTCGTACGAGGTCTTCTGAAAATCCACCTAGTGCTTTCCATGCCAGCCGGAGCTCACCGTGAGGAACATACTCTGTGACTATCAACAAGACAGGAACATCTCAGTACCCACACAAGCTAAAGAAAAAAGTTCTGTTGTTAATAAGTCTTTTTTCCTGTTATAGCATTTGACATAAAAAAGCTACACTGGAGCTCTGAAAGAGGCCAAAGTGCAAAGCCTATGGTTTAGTTTTGACCATGGGTGCGATCGGAGATCTTCGTTCGTTTTGCGTTCTGTTCAGTTGCTGCAACGTCACAAAGTAGCAGTATGCAAAATATGTGACAACAGGAGGGAGAGAGCAGCCAATCAGCAAGCGATGAACCATTCCGTAGCTGCAGCCGCCGTTTGAATCCAATCCAATCCACCAGATGTGCCATGCAAAGCCAGTCTCGTAGCGAGCGGAAGACTGCTCGAACTTCACATCTCTCGTCGCGTTCTGCTCCTAGCAGACGACGTGCTCGTAATCAAAATGATTGACAGGAGCGTGTCGTCATTTTGACATCGCCAAAAACAATGAACCCCCAGATGTTTGTCGTCTGGGGAGTTCACCGCTTTCCCATTGGCTGCTCTCTCCCTCCTGTTGTCCCAAATTTTGCATACTGCCACTTGGCGACGCTACAGCAACTGAACAGAACGCAAAACGAACAAAGATCTCCGATCGCACCCCATCTGGGGTTCTTTACAAGCAAACTAAAAATCTAAGCACAAGCGTTTTCGAATTCCAACTCCAAAGAAATGTGGCAACAGCAATCGGGACTTGAACGTGCAATCTTGTGCAGTCGAACGCCTCTAAAACGAAATGACCTCTATGACGAAGGAATAATTATCTCCCGATTCTATTGTGAGCTGTGCGGTGTGTGACCTTTACAACAAAGCAACCTGTATAACGAATGATTCTGGAGGCCCCAAGTACGCCCGAAGGCGTTTGACTGTACTCTACAGCAGAATGCCATAGCCACTGAGATAGGTATGTCATTATTTTAGCGCTTGAAAGATCACCCGTGTATTAGTAGGAATATATTTACTATTTCCAAGGCATTATTTCTGAGAGTTACACCAGGCACAGTCCAGAGAGCCTTTCTTCAGTCACTGTAGTAACTGTGCAAGTAGAAAGTAAAATACTACGACAAAGGAGTACCTTTGTCTTAGTGTTCTCACTTTACTTAGCGTAATAAGTGTGATGCCCTACCAACAAGCCTTGTCTTCTTTGCTCTGCCAATTCCTTCAGGAGTCACATATTCTGCACTACTCTGAACACAATCCACAGTTTTCAGCTGCAACAATTTATTTCCCGATGCACAAAATACAGCATTTACCATACGACCATTTAGCCACATGACTAGACGTCGGGCCCATGCATGAATATCAGAAAGAAATATGGTGAGCTGAACATGGGCTCAGCTATGAATACACACATCACAAGAAAATGTGACCTCTGACTGTAACATTACCACTAAACTGCACGTACATGATGAAAAGGCTAAATGAATAAAATCAGTTACGAATCAGAGAGCCAAGTATGAAGCAAAGTTCTACAGGGAACCCACCTATGAAAAGTTGCTTGCGTGTCTGCCAGTGATGAGTGCAGGGAACCACAAATGGATGCCGACCCAACACAGCCTGGTGAGAAAGAGAGGAACGCTAAGTGCAACCATCCCTCTGTAACGGCCAGATGCACGCGAGACTCAGCTCAAAGCGCTGAGTGTAGTGCAAGGTTTTCATGAGCCAAAGCCAGCCACAGTAGATGTTCAAAAACTAGTACTGTTGCACAGCATTCTACAGTCAACAGAAGGTGCAGCTGCAGCAACGAGACAGGCCCATGTGCATAGTCTTCAGGTGGCAATGGAGGAGCTATGAGATGGGACAAACTATCACTCTTGCATAAACTTTTTTTCTTTCATACGATTTTCAATGTGATGTTCTTCACTCTAAAACACACAACCCATTTAATTATAAACAATTAGGCTCACAAATGTATGATAGATTATTGCAATTCAACAAGGACAGCCATGAAGCATATCATACCTATCAGAGTCCAAGAAATTAAATACACTAAATAATTATTAACACAGCATCCCGGCACTACCTATATGGCTTTTGCAGCATTTATATAAAAAGCAGTTTTTTTGTTTTTTTTTTATAAGCTGCATAAGTTCATTGGGACTCATTTCTGGAAATTGCAAAATTTGAGGAGCATTGTAGCGCACAAACTATCTGCATACCAAATTTGGGTCAAAATGTATCACACTGCTGCACTGGAAAAAAAAATGAATTCAGCTCATGTTGCACCGCTATGTCCACATATAAAGATTAGATTATTCCCCCCTTGTACAATCAAGGAAAAAGACCAAAAATCAGCAATCACCTGTATAGCGACTTCTTCTTTGCATTGTTGAATGGCTTCCTCTCTGACAACTTGAGCTTTGGAAAGCACCTGGCAGAACAATTAGCCATTGATTAGGACACTTGTGCAGCAAATGAAAAGTTATATTGTACAGCCATGGGCAAGCCCAACTCCTGCTCTGTGAAAGACAAACAGAAGGTAGGAGGCACTTCCTACCTGCACTAATATCAATAGACCTTTACGGCCCTCCTTGGTACCTTCTGAGAGCAAACTGCACAAACTATCCTGACCATTTGTGCATGTTAACATACCAACATAACTGTCTAAAAATACGCACACATACACTGCCCCTTCTAAGCAGACAATACAGTTAAACCAGAACAATACAGGGTTAAATTCACAAAATGAGGTCATTGCAGACTGAAGCCCAATCCTCAAAGTTCAAATTGAGCAGCACTTAAATACTTGGATGGACTTCTTTTTTGCACCAAAAAAAAAAAACACACAAAATTTCATTGTTAAAAAGTTAAGTTGTTGCTTTTTTTTCATAACAATATTGTCACGGATTCATAGTGCCAGAAAAGAAGTTACTTTCCTTAGCTAAAAATTATGGCACGTGAAATCGAAATACTCTAATGCATTATTAATGACTGAAACAATATATTTTTAACCATTCAACAGCATCCTCCACAGCAAGAACTTAAAATAAATTTAAAGGAGTTGTCAGGCCCCTGTGTGATTTTACCAGAGTCATTTGTTATAATCTACAATAAAAGAAAATATAAAAGTAAGAACTCAGAAGTCAATGCTGCACTGTCTTCACTAGCCTATTTCGTGCTCATGCTGACACAAACCAGCCTCCTTACTGAGAACATGCAAAAGACATTTGCCCATTCTAATTTATTCGACAAAGAACACACTGCTAAGCAAAGAACGCACCTTCATGGCATAGCACTTGCCGGTAGCAGCCTCCCGCACCAAATAAACTGAACCAAACTTGCTCCCAGAAAGCTGCTTGATTTTCTGAAAGGAAAGAGCGATTCGTTCGTACATTGAAGAGGGCAATCTGCAGCCTACCTGGAGGGATAAATCACCAGCAGTGCCACAAGGGAAGAACTAATCTGACTAGGTCTTCCCTCAACGTCTTCTGGCCAAGTATCACGATTGTGCAGTGTACCAGTTTTAACCTCCAATTCCGACAAGATGGCAGATTATGACAATTATGGGCTGGTACAATGTAACACTTCTATTCCAGTTCTTTTCCTTTTCACGTGGGCCAGTCACCCGCTTGGGACACTGGATTAAGCAGCACTCTGCCTATGCAATAACAAGCATCGATCCTTTATGAGCAGTGAACAATGGGAAAGGAACAAAATCAAGTGAGAGGAATCGCTACATAATACCTGCCCTGGGTTCAGATGTGTGACTATATTACTATGCCACTTTCTAATGTTTGAAAAGGCAAACTGTAGGCCCAAAGTTTTCAAATGCAGTCCTGCAAGAAACCTGTGGGGCTGCATGCATTAAGATGTGCAAATTACCATTCTCCCGTATGCAATGCTAACTCTTAGAATGAGTCTAAAGATGTGAAACAGTTTACTTGCCAAGTAAAATAACATATGAGAGAAATTCAGATATAAAGCTACCTATCTGTACTAGAATAAGATCATATTGTTTTGTCATGACAAAATAATTAATTTCTCCTTAGGGCAGAAGATTGGGTGAAATGTCAGCATTCTCACCAATCCAACTGAAATATTTTTCTTAGCATGAAAAAAAATTCAGGACATACAAGGTTAAACAAATACTGACAAAATTTTAGTTTATGTAATTTTGTTATTAAAGAGGAAGCTTTAGCTCGGGCCCAACTCTAATGCTGAATATTCAAATGCACATAAAATGCAGGAATGCTTTTCCGAGATAGCCCCTGGGCCAATTTTAATTAAATGCGTTGCATATGGACGAGCAAGTTAGCATTCTAGTGACTGATGGAAGCAGAATTTTGATTTAGGGACTGAGTTTTTTTTTTTCTAATTGACTAAGATCGGCAAGCTTGAAAAAAAAATAATAAATAAGACCACGAAGTTTAAAAATCTGTAACTCTGCACAAAGAACAGATATCGCAGTTCAGTAAACTACATCCATTATAATATCCAAAAAAAGCAAACTTGATAAACTAATTTATATCTTACGTGAATTTGTTGAAATGTTTACAAGGATTTCTGCAAAAGTCCTACTCGCACATTAGTGGTGTATTTTAGAGCCTTGTGTAATAAATCAATTTGTCTGCTTTAGGTGTACTATTAGATGCAATTCACGGAATTGTGAAAAGTGATAGTTTCTTTTTTTTTTTTTTGAAGTTTTGCAATGTTCAACAATTTTAACAAAAATATCGAAGGAGTAAATCAGAAATCCGCTTCCAACAGTCACTAGATTTTAACATTTTCTTTTAAATGCAAGAAATCTCATCAAATTTAGTGATGTGGTTGCTAAGAAAAACAATTTCTCCTTTCCCGTGTATATGGATAGGAGCCGCCCCCCCCCCCCCCCCCCCAAGTCATAGCTTCCCTCTTTCAATAAGATGCATTTCCAGATTATAGCAGTTTGAGGTTCCTTTAATCTCTGAGAATGTGCCAAAAAGATTCTATCCTCATCAGCGCTGTAGAAATGCTCAAGCTTCGCCGCGGTTCAGTCATACACAGCTTCAGGGGGCGAGGAGGAATACCGCGCGCTCATTGATGCTCGCAATGGAAAAGAATCACGCACAATGTGAAAAGAAGGCAGCGATGGTCTTCTTTCTCTCTCTCTTTATAACTGCCCCAATTTTTTCACGCCACTTCACCCAGGGCCCATTTTGTGCCATTTCTCTTAGCGCTTATTTCACTCACACCGAAGCTCCACTTTTGAAGACCTTGCTTGGTTTGCCTACGTGCTGGTTATGTGATCGCTAAGTAAGTCACTAAGGCTCCACTAAATTTTGCAGCAAAATTGCTATAGTTGTCACTAAAACGTTTTGTAATACACTATAAGATAACAGGCATAAATCACGGAAACATCTCACTCTTATTTAGGTCAATGCAGATGAGGAGTATGTAGTGTGTATTATATTTATGTAACAATTACCGGATGACAACAGCTGATATTTGGTGTTTACCTTCAGATTGTGAGGTATCGGAGAGGACTTTGGATTAATTTCGAGCTTCAGGAATTTTTTAAGTGCACCTAATTTAAGTACCCGAGCATTTCTGCATTCCGAGTCACCATGGTGCGGGAAACAGACCTGAAAGTTGGCTTCGTGTAGCTTGCTGCGAACAGGAAACTCGGGCAAAAAGAGGGCCTCAGCCAGTGTCACCGGCCATGGTGTCTTGGCCAGCGGGTCAGCACAGGCTGACGGTGCTTCTATTGGCACTGCGCTCGCTAGCGGTGGCAGGTGGGGCTGCCAACGCAGCTGGCGTCGACGGCCCAGGCTGGTGGATGCCCGCGACCATGAGCGCTGGGCACTGGCCACCGACTGCACACTCTGGCTGCTGCCCCAGCTCAGCTGTAGAGAGTCGGAGAAAAAACAGAAGCGTTGTAGTCCAGATCAGAAAGCTATGTTGGTCTTAATAAAGGAGTTAATTCAGCTAATTAAATTCTTGGGTCTCACGTGCCGATACCATGATATGACTGTGGGGCACGTCGTAGTAGGGGCCTCCAGATTAATTTTGATCACCTGGGGTTCTTTACCGTGCACTTGAATCTAAGTACACAAGCGTTTTTGCATTTTGCCCCCATTAAAATGCAGCCGCCGTGGCAGGAATTGAACTGACGACCTTGAGTTCAACAGCGCAACACCATAGCCACTTCACTACCACGGCAGGTTTCAATGAAGCTTTTTTACATAGAACAACCAAAGGGGTTGTTTCCAGGTCTCACTAGCCTCCTTTCCAATCCCACCCCAATGTTTCTCTCTTACATGTAACCACTGTACCTTAAATAGTTTGCCAATTGTAGACAATCTTACATTTCATTTCTTTAAGCACGAATGCTAAACTTGAGTGAATGCTTCACACCTAAGTTCAGCTCACTTGAAGACTGTTGCCAAACAGAACCAGATTTATATTAAAGTCAAGCATCTATAGCATTACTCCCCAGGCTTCTTACATCATCGTACTTCCAGGTAGCTTCAATCAGAGTCATCATGTGGCACTCACAAAGGCCTTTATAGGATGACTCCCCCAGGTTTTGCTACATTATCATCTGTCCAGAACGAGAAGAAGGGGAACCGAGGGACCCGTTCTTCACATCACAACCACATAAAGCTAACAGACGAGACAATGGCAATAAGGAAAGCATAGGGGGAATTAATTGTTTATTTAAGTGTCATCTAGATATTATCAATAAATTAAAATGAAAGTGGACAAAAAAAGAACTGGCCGCAGGTGGAATACGAAACCATGTCTTTGTATTAAGCGTGCAATGCTCTGACCAATTGAGCTACCGTGGCACCATTTTCCCATCCACTTTCCTAGGTATTTATGCATGTGTACAACAGTTAACCCTGGGAGTGTTAGCCAGTGCCACTACCCATAGCCTTGGTGGCGGATGCAGAACATCCTTTCTGCTGCAAGGCATACGTTGCATGGTATGAGAACTTGGGAGAGGGCAACTTGACCAGAAAACGCTCGTATGCTACCTAAAGGCATCAAAGCTGCTGGAGACGAGACCCTCGCTATATAATGAACGACCAAATAGCCTGAGTCACATCCTTCATGCATCACCCACAAAACTAGTTGCAAGCATGTGTTTTAGAGCGAAACCAAGGGCTCTTTCCCTTGTTTTCATTTGTACACAGTAGATTATGCATATAGTTTGGCACAGCACATATTGGTAAGGATGTTTCCTCATTCTCATTGGGCTGATACACATTGTACTTAAGATGGTGTTGTGTACTACTACACATGGCATTGGAGAGCTTGACATCACAATGATGATGTATGAAAACTGCATGATGGCCACTAAGATATTTCCAAGAGTGGTAGAGATTGAATCGTGCAAACATTGCCATGCTGCTGCTAAGTGTCCTCGCGCTGCCACCAAAAGTGCTTAGGAGAGTCCAACTGTTCACATCTTTACATTTAAAACATTGATTAAAACATCTGTGGCTGGCACTGTGTGCGTTATTGTGTTTCAACAGTTGCTTTGCAATGTAACACAAAAAGGCAGACATTGACATGGTCAACCAGATTGGCAGTACACAAACATAAACGTTAAAACATTTGATCACATGCGCTGCATGGCAAATGCTTTGCATTGACATAATTCCCACGTTGTGGGGGACCTGCGTAATTTTGTCATTGCCCAAGTTACCTCAGCAAGCTGATGTGGTCAGGCCATGTAAATTATATTCTTTAAATTATCACCGATTACAGTGATGGCAAATTTCCTAACTTCATCACCCCACCTAGTTTTCTGCCGTCCTCGACTGCGCTTCCCTTCTCTTGGTAACCATTCTGTAACTCGTATGGTCCACCGGTTATCTATCCTTCGCATCACATGGCCTGCCCAGGTCCATTTCTTTCTCTTAATGTCAGCTAGAATATTGGCTATCCCCGTTCACACTCTGATCCACGCCGCTCTCTTCCTGTCTCTTATTAACGTTAATGTTGGATTCAGCTAGTGCAAGATAGGGGTATTTGGAGATCGCAGAGAGAGGTCTTCGTCCTGCAGTGGACATAAATATAGGCTGCTGCTGCCGCTGCTGATGATGATGACAGTGATGGCTGTTTGTAGCAGTTTCTTCTTCAAGCACACATTGCCTGCATGAACACAGGTAGAGCCGTGACATTGGCAAAAAATATCCACCTGCAATGCTGCATGTATTTTGTGTACCAGAATCTGATCTGTTTATAACATTCCTTCTCCATGATGCCTTCTGTGGGCTTTCTCTCTAGTTACGCAGTAAAAAAAGGATTCTTCTTAGCAATTAAATTTATGTAGCTTCTTGTGCCCCAGGAATAGCAAAAAGAAAATTTAGTTTTGTTCCCTAATTTGGCTATTTTCTGCAGAAATAAACTGGGACATTTCAAATAATGTATCCAATAAGCCAATCAGTTCTGGCCTCGGTATGCGTGTCTCTGCTCAAAGAATTTAACTGCACAATGTGTATATCTATGTGCAGCAAACAAACACAGTTCTATGGTTTAAGCTCACAGACATGCACGAACAGATATCTGGAAGTGCAATATGCTCGAGCAATTCAAGTACTGGTGCATTCAGGCACATGGGTAAGAAGCTTTGTATATTTTGAAGCATCTTGCCACGACATACTCTGATCGGAGAAACACGTATTTGCATTAGTAACATTATTAAAAATCTACTCTAATCAGAACATAATTGCTTTCGGTGCTCACATATCGACCAGCTCAGTGTGTTGTCAACATTTATTCTGATATGGCAGCTAACTACTGAAACTGTTTTTCGCATCATTACTATGTGCGAACAGCATTTTACTCAACATTTTCTTGCTTACTAGTACATAAATTACCCCTATCCCCTTTTCGTGTGACCTTAAGATACATTGCACAGTTCTGTATGTACATACAGAAAAAGGTTGGTAAAGCAGAGGAATTCACTGGCGCAAATACCAACAACGTCACATTGGTAAGCCAGATAAGTTCTCGTGTTAAGAAAGAACATAATTTTAAAGCATAAGGTCTGCAAACAGCGGTGTTTTGATTTTGCTGGGGCTTACGTACCGCTCTTGTGTGACTGCATGCAAAACTTTAAGATGGTAAGAGCAGTTGCTAAAGTTAATTTTGACTGTGATTAACACAGCAATGCATGGGTAATCCTTTAAAATTCACAGAGTGCAACTTTGAAAGATTTGTCAAATACTTTTTCGAAGAAAATGGCGGAATGTCCAGAATAGCGGCTCGAACGACATACCAGATGCACAGATTCTATAGTTCATGAATACTTCTTGCTACGACGCTTGCAAAACACGCCGTGAAAAGGGAACACGCGGCATGGCACGCAAGTTTCTGTCGCTGCTGAACCATGCACGCACGAATCGGATTACTATGAGCGCCGAGACAGCGTGCAAGAAAACACGTGAGCGATGTTTTACCTTTCGGAGCCAGCCCATCGCCAGTGCTGCTCGCTCGCTCCTTGGTCCTTCGGCTACTCGAGAGTTTCCGCGGCGAGACCCTGCCTATTGTTATCGAGACGACGCTCCCGCGACTCCGCTCATACGGCAACCTTGAAGGTCCCGGCAATTATGAGGGGGGCCCGAGCGCGCCGTTTCGTTTCTTTTCCCTGTCCCGGCGCCACGGCGCTAAGGCACGCGGCCACGGGAGCAAAAAGCGCGCCTTGGCCCCACTTTTACGCGCTGCGCCAGTTGGGCAGACAAGCGTATAGCACAAAGGAATCTCGCGCCCGAAAGGCGTGGGCGCCGCTCGCGCGGCTCACACCAAAGGATCGCCGAGAACATTCCGATGCACGCACCCGTAACAGCGCGCGCCGCATGCACATATACGCACACGCTCGCCGCGCGCACGACTTCCTGCATACGAGCGCACAGACAGCGAGCCGCGCTTGTTTACCTGAGACTGCGTCGAGCTCCATCTCCGACGCTGTTGCTGCTCTTGCGACTCTGAGCTCGGTTTCTGTTGGCTGTTGCCCATGTAACGCGGGGTTCTTGGCGATCGTTGAACAGCAGCAGTCATCCCTTCATCGCGGCGAGGAGTACCACCAACCGTGCTTCATCCGGTGATGAGCAACGTAGTTGACGTTTAAAGGCATGCTGTTGCCGCGGTAACCGCGATATCCCGTCCCGGTGATTTTACATGTTACCTTCGCCGTTTTCGCCGCCCGACAAAAATGCGACGCGCAGATGCGACGGAACGCCCCCTGACAAACCGAAACAAAAGCCGACGTATCTCGAAAACCATTTTCAATACCATCCTACGAAAACTCTTGACTTAGCTAGGGTAATATTTATAAAACAAATCAGTACCCAACTCTTTTTTATGCAAATGGTTAGCAATTCGAGTCATAACCGAGAGAACCGTGTGCTTTTTATTTTTTATTTTTCAGACTTTTTATTTATTTTTGGAAACGTTAGAAGCCACGGTGTTAGAAACGTTAGAAACACTGTTTTGCAGCAATTCCACCAGCTAGCCAAAGCCGTGGCCAAAGCCAGCCAAGTTCGTCTCTCGATCGAAAGGACACGGAGGGCATCATGGCGAGCCTAACCTTAAAGCAAGCGATTCGTAACTTCTCGAAATCGTCGGCTAGACTTGCCCAGCAAGGGGGTGAACATTCCCACGAAGGTCAGTATCGCACGTTTAAGCTGTTAATCCGCTTGCAGCTTGACGGGGCGTTGCGTTCGGAGAGGGCGAGAGATAAACTGCAGTCGGTGTGACTTTCTGAACGGGAGGACACTTTGAACGTCGAGTGCCTTAATAATGTTACGTTAATTCGCCTGATTTTCTTTGTATGTGCTACCTCGTTTCTCAAGGCAACCATTTTCTGTGCAGCTGGTGAGCTGCTGTGGAAGAGGCTGAGTATCTTCGTCGCCCTCCCCGCCATTGCGCTGTGCGGCATCAACGTCTACTTGGCTGAACAGGAGCACAAGAAACATTTTCATAGGCCGGAGTACCGCCCTTACGAGTACATTCACATCCGCACTAAGGTTGAGTACACATTCAAAAGCTTATTCTTAGTTCTTGCTCTGCATCTTGGCCCGGCGCGTACTTTTCCATAACCGGCCACATGTCAACACGTTGTATGTGTGGTTAGCGCTTGAACGCTAGCTTGTTGTTTTCGTTCCATGCGTTTGTCCTGCGCCATGTTTCATTTTTTTTTTTTTGCATTGTTTTCCTGTTGATGCACGCACTTTTCATACGACCTGATGAGAAGCTGAGTAACTGAGGAGAAAGCGAAGCAACCGCCGTGTTGCCGTTATGTTGAGAAGGATACGGTACTATATATAGGCACATGTCAACTTTCATACCAGCTGATTTTTATTGAAAACACGCTGGATTTCTTAAGAGGCAGATTTGCACGACAAATTGAAGTCTGATGTTATTAAATTAACAATTCAATTTATTAACCTTGTGTATCATTTAAGGCAACATGTCGCTATTGTGGACCCGAAGCCGAGCAGTAGCGATCTCATGTCCGTTTACTAAAATACCGTGCTTGGTACCAGTTTCAGGAAATGTCCTTGAAATCTGTGGCGAAGTGCAACTGTGGTGTGCATTCATGTTCACGTTACACTTACCGGCACTGATGAGCACAGTGCACTTATCTGCAGAATTTGATTACCTAATGTTTCTCCAAGAATACCATTAATATTGCTGTTCAGTAATTCCTACTACTAGAAGTTGCTTGAGAAACACGCCTCCACTCCATGCATTCGAATAGACTCCAAGAGAATGTGGGGCTGTGTTTAGTAAGGGCTCTTTTTTCCGTGTTGGATGGATGGGTGGATGGATGAGGCTGAACCCTTTAAATCGGGCGGTGGCATACGCCACCTAGCCATGACTATTAACATGTTTTATACTTTGTGTTGGGTGAAATTTCACCCCTGCCTTGATTTTAGCCACCAATCAGATAACCTCCGTTTGGTTATTTCTACCCACTTAGTCTATTTTGCCTTCATTGTCCCTAAACCCCAATGCGTTGAAGAAATCAGCCCCGTTGCTTTGCACTGTAGGGTTAAGCCCTTTACAGAAAAGTATGACGTGTTCAGCCACTTCCTATTCTCCACACACACCGCACAACGTGTCTATACCTTGGTACTTGACTCGGTACATCTTAGTCCGCAATACTCCTGTCCTGGCTTCAAACAACAAATAGCTTCCCCTATAATTATCATAGATATTTTCTTTGGCAATTTCTTGCTTGAAAGTTTTGTATGTTCCCAGTGCTGATTTCGTCTGCATCCCTGTTTTCCACAGACCCCTCTCTGTTTCTTTAACCTTTTTCTTAACCGCTGTTTCCTGGTTTGCACCCCTCCTGCAGTCCAAATATTTGATTGACAGTTTTCTGGTCAACTTCCTCCATTTTGTATCAACATTCCTCATGTACAAATAACTGAAAACTCTCCTTGCCCACCGCTTTTCTGCCATTTCTCTCAATCGCTCCTCAAATTCTATCTTGCTGCTGGCTTCCCTGCCCTCGAATGACGTCCATCCCATGTCACCCTGTACCTCCTGATTTGGTGTATTTCCGTGTGCTCCCAGAGCCAGTCTACCTACCCCTCGCTGCTTAACTTCCAACCTTGCTCAAACCTCTGATCTCATGCACAGGACCGCATTGCCGAAAGTCAAACTAGGGACCATCACCCCTTTCCAAATCCCTCTCACCACTTCGTACCTATTGTAATTCCACAGTGCCCTATTTTTCAGCACAGCTGCATTTCTGCTACCTTTAACTGTTACATATTTTTCATGTTCCGTTAGGTACTCAGCCCCATTGTTTATCCACACTCCAAGATATTGGTACTTATCCACCACCTCCAGCGTAACCTCCTGCGTCCTATGCTCGCTGCCCTGATTATCATTAAAAATCATGACAGCCGATTTTTCTTGCCGAGTGTTTGTATTCATTATTTGCCCCACCATGTGGTCGATCCCTGCGATCATGGGGGTGCGGCTTTGTGTGGGCCAATGGGAAAGGGCAAAAAGGATTAAAAATGGATCAGTACAAAATACAGCTACTGGTTAAAAAAAAAAAGAAAACTCCTGCTCAGAAATCGCAATGGAGTGCTGTTGAAGCACGGTGACCACTTTTGTTAGAGTGTGGCTGCCATCCACTTTATTGATCAGAGGGGGTCATAGCGCTAACTTTAAAGTGAGTGTTTATTTGCAGAAATAACATATTTGTATCTAACCAACTAGCCTAAAAAGCCATACTTTTACACTTTATTGTGTCATGGAAGCTGCATTCTGAAGGGGGGCAGAAAGCAAAACACCCATCTATAATGTTTTGGGTGCACATTGAAGAATCCGAGGTGGTCAAAATTAATCCAGAGCCCTCCACTGTAGCATTGCTCATAACTCGCTGTGCAGTTGCACGATGCTAAACCCCACAATTTATTTTAAGTCAAGGTTGAGTGGAGAAATTTTTAGATAAGGGGATAACCATGTTTCTGTTCCTACTATTTCTTTGTTCTACTGTATTTGCATTTTGCCATGTTGAAGCTACTGTGCTACTCTGAGGAATATGTTCTGCGTCCTGTACTTAATCTTTTCTTTAAAAATGGGCCCTCAATGCGGCATGTTGGTAGTACAAACTTTCACACTGAAAGGGCCACGGCTTCGTATCTCTGCTTCTTTTAACCAAGGAATGCCCCTTGCAGAATGTGTTGCCCTCAACTTAAGTTCAAAATAAAAGTTGAGTCTAAGTCGTTGCATCAATAAGCAATTTAAGTTTAGAGCATTAATGCCTTTGGAAACACTTAATTTTCACTATCGGTGTGCGCCAAGTGTGTTTCTCTCTGAAAGTTTAGTGGAGCATGAGAAATGATTGAGGCACGCAGGCTTATTTCTCTGAGGCGTTGAAATTGAATATGTAGTATATATAAACATGGAGTTTCTGTTAGCAGCAGCTGTGGGTGCCTTTACATATGTGTACCTTAGTCTGCTGGAAGGCCCCTATCGAGAATTTTTTTAGATCGATATCTAACATACTTGGACAACAGCACAATCAAGACAGTGTTGTTTGTTAGCTTGTATTTATGCTGATAAAACCTCAATACTTTCTGTAAATGTTGTGCTCCACTGTTGTCACAGCTTGTAGCAGCTTCAGTACTTTGTACCTTTAGAGCTGACCTCTCGTTGAAATGATTGTTTGTTTTTTTGTTTTTTTTAGAAATATCCTTGGGGAGATGGAAACCGTGCTATCTTCTTCAACCCCAAGATCAACTGGGTTCCTGGAGGCTACGTAGAGTGAAAACTTAAGCAGACCCTTTGCTGCTCTGATTGTTCATTGGAGAATTTTAAGCAAGCAGTGGTCCTAGGAAGTCCAATAAAGCTAGTTTCTTCACTTGGCGTATTTATCTATTGTCGCCCATCGCTTGCGGACACACCTGTGACTAACAGAAGCAACTGGAAACTAACACGTGTAGTGCTTTCATTCTATCGTGTTACAGAGGTGTACAGCGCTCACGGAATCGGTTTATTCATGTCAGTAATGAGGTAAGAATTACCAGACATTATGTATGTATTTGCAGAAGGAGGTCCTGAAGTCAGGGTGTCTACCAACCGGGAAAACCGGGAAAACAGGCAATTCTCAGTGATTTTGAATATTCTGGAAAAACTCAGGGAAAACTCAGGGAATTTGTGCCTCTATCAGGGAAAATTACTCTAGGGATGGGCGAATATAGGATATTGTCGAATATTTCATTGAATAATTCTATGTTCGTTATTCGCTTCGATTCGAATTCATGGATTCAATATTTTCGAATTATTCAGCGGTCCCGAATAGGCAGCCAAAAGCCACGGACGGTTGGTGCAAATCTCGGAGGCTTTGCTTCACGTCATGGCTGCCATACATCAACCATAAATCTCGAAGGCTATATGTTTTTGCATTAAAGAGCCTGAAATGTGCGACGCAGAAGAGCAGAAACGGCGCTAGCGCACAACCGAAACGAAGTGGCGGAGTCCGCATGGCCATAGTCAGCAGCGGAAATCGTACGTGAATGACAGCAACGACGCAACGCTTCGTGCCTATTTGCATGGAGGTAAAAAATACTAGGAGGGAGCGTCACGTGATTCCGCTAGCCTCGGCAAGCCAACCTCCTCTGAAGCCACCCCTCCCTCTCTCAGGGGCCCCGTGCGCGGTGCCTTATGGGGCGGAAAAGGCCCACAAGGTTGCCGGAACATTCGTGATTGTTTGGTACGTGGTAACTTTTAGTGGCGCCTGCCGTCACAGGCTTGGAGGCCCGTATGCGGGTGGTGGTTTTCTGCTACTGCGCGCGTCGTTCTTCGCTTCAAATGCGATGCCTTGAAACGTGGAGCAAGACTGGGGCGCCTGACTCATGAAGACAGAAAATTTTCAAGACGTCACTTGCGCTTACCACCGCGGTTAGTGGAGTTGCCAGCGCTCGCGGATCGAAACCCGTCCACACGCCCGAGTGTCGTCTATTTTTCCCTCGTACTCAAGTTTCGTCAAATCAGCTGTTGTGCACCTTAAACTGCGGTGCGTATTATCGTGCTAATTTTTGTCCCGCTGTCTTGCACCTAGGAAGAAACGAGATGTTTTGAAGGACGCTTTTTGGCGGATTTTCGCTTACTCCACTAAGCGAAAATGCAACAAGAAACCTAGCTCTGCTGTGCGTCTTTTGTTTTGAGAAAAATAAATAGCATTAGCCTGCATTCTAAACGCCGAAGTCGTCGCCGTTTATTCATATTTGCGTGCACTATTTTCTACGATTGTATGGTGCGACGACGCTGTTGATCGACGCGCCTCGGGGATCCACTATCGTTATGTAGTAAAGCAAATGGACGGAATTTGTGCATTATCTAGAGTTTATTCAGCTGTTTTCGAATGTGAGTATAGCTTCACAGCAGAATTATGTCCGAGAGTCAAACACTGCCAGGGGGACCCTTCTCTCTGCTAGTGTGAAATGGCATGAAAACTGAATACATATAGCGGCAAGAGAGAAATGGCAGCATTCATTTGCACTTGTGGATTCATTGTGTTGCTGGTGTGCTTGTACTCTGGAAAGCACATTTTTATGACAACAGTAATTGTTTCATTCTTTATTCAATGTTTATTGCACCTATAGAAGCCAGAAGATTTCACACAAATTTATAATATAATATATAATGTATTTCACATTCATAATACAAATGAAGTACATTGCAGAGTATGCACAAAAGATAATGAACAGCAAGTAGGAAAACTTATTGTGCCACTGCTCAATGGTATCAGTATAAGTCAGCATACTTGTATGCAACAGGACATTTGTATACAATAATGTTATACAAAGTAAACTATATCACACATAGTATTGGTACCTTTAATAAAACTCTTCAATGGGATCAGCTTTCCTTGAATGTCACTGCTGCAGTTTAGCTGACAAATGCCTTGTATGCAACATCTTCGCTACAGGGTTATAATTGTACAATATTTATATCTGCGATGTACTCACAAATATTTAAAGGGTTTGGTGATGGTGCATGTCAGAAAAATAGGCAATACATATTCAGAAATAAAAAAAATAAGAGTGGTAGTCCACAAAGTCAAAGATGAAAAAATTGATGCGAGGTCAGACCCACAAACTAAGTACGTCAACATTGAAATACAATGCATTTTGCTGCAAGTAAAATGTACAACAAATCTTATGTTTTATCACATATCTACAAAAAAATCAGCACCGTCGAAGCTGAGTCAACACACCACAAAATTAAGAGGCGACGGCTCTATTACATTGTGAACCTCAAATGAATGAATATTTCACGGTATTTAAAACACCCATTGAGTGGTATACACCAAATGTTCGTGGTTGCAGTGAATCTGGCCTCATAAAAGGCTACTGTAAAGCAAGTAAACAAAGTGAGCACATTCAATTATTTTGGAAGTAGTAAAACCAACGGTATTCCAGGTGACGGAGGCAAATTTCCACAAAGGTCAGGTAAAAGGCATACAGGATCAAACTTTGAAAAATACATTGTCATCCTCAAGAGTATACTTAGCTCACGCCTAATGCATTGAGAGCATTCATAGCATGCCCATGTCATCGCACAGTTTGCTCTAGTGAAAGGTAGGCCAGCTAACCTACCGTCATTGTCCATACTGTTTAGCTTGGTGCTGAACAGAACAATTGTTTAAGCAGAATTCGCATGCAGGTGATTCAAGCTACAGCATTCAGCAAGACAACAAGCATGTACTTGCGCAATTTACAATAAGGCATCATATTTCTCCCCTAAAAAAAGTTTGATGTCTGCATACAACGCTCTTGAACAATATATGCGCTTTACAAAGTCACTAAAAAAACAAATGCCTTAACACAGAACTTGGGGTGAGGTGGGGGGAAGGTTCGTGGTTTGCACTCGTGAAGCGCTGGCTTCACGAGTGCAAAGGTGCGGGTCTGATTCCCAGATGTAGTTGCATTCCTGTGAGCGCAGAATGCAAATGCGGTTGTGTACTGGAGTTAAGATACATGCCGAGGAACCTCCAGGCAGTCAAAATTAATCCAGAGCCCGCCCTGCGTCTACTACAAACAAATACGTACCCTTCACCCGCCCGCCTCCACCTTATATTCCCTGAAGTTTACAGTACCCCCAACTGCCGGTGCTGTGGCACTCACCCGGCTATGCTTCCGCATATGCTGTGGGAGTGCCCAGCACAGTACACACATATTAACACCGCGACCCTCTCATCGAGGCTGCGTGAGGCTCTGCGGAGCTCCGCCCTCGACGACCAAATCTGGGCGACCCAGCACGCCCGTGAGGCGGCGGCGAGGCAAGCCCTCGACGTCCCCTCATGGGAGGCTTAGGGCCGGTCATCATAAAGTGCTGGTTCTACAAGAAAAGTTTATTCCTCCTCCTTAACACAAAACCTGGTGGGACTGCCGAAGTTGATAGATAAAGGAATTGTGTGAGCCATCACGAACATAATTTAACCCTGAGGAAACTTGTGTAGCAGTTTTTCCTGTACTGCGAGTCACAGCAGCTAAATAATACAAGTCATGGTGGCTCAGTGGCAATAGTGCTTCATGAGTGCAAAGTTGCGGGTCTGATTCCCAGATGTAGTTGCATTTCTGTGAGTGCAGAATGCAAATGCGGTTGTGTACTTGAGTTTAGATACATGCCGAGGAACCTCCAGGCAGTCAAAATTAATCCAGAGCCCGCCGCTATGGCATCTCTTAGAGCCCATGTATTGCCTTGGAATTTTAACTTATTGCATGATGAGTCAGGTGTATTCTACCCACAGTGCTACTTGCCAATGACAGGTTAGAAAGGTTCATGCACCCTAACTATGCTTTGTCAGTGTGCAGCCAAAGCAAATGACCAACATGAATGCGAGGTTTGTATTTCTCTACACAAGGCACCAGCTTGGTTCACCACGTCAATTGACTGCCATGGCGGCACAGCGCTTGTGGAACTATGCTGTCATGTTCACAATAATGCAACCATTCTAATTCAATAGTATGCCTTTTTGCGCTCTCAGTGATCTAAGCAGTGCCCTGCCTATGATATCACCAAGACCAGTCGGTCCTAAACAGTGGATGATTAAACAAAAAGAATATAATCAAGCAAAAGGGATCCTGCTCCTCTGCACAAGGTTGCAGGCACTATCCTCACCTTAGCGGCCACACATTGTTGTGGCAACATTAAAAAAGTCCAGTGTACTGTTCACCTGCCAAATGCAACAGCTCAAGTGGTCCGATTTACCCCTAGCCCTCCAATATATACAACATGATTGATAACCACTGTGTGGTGTTTGCCTGCGAAGCCCTTAAAACAACATGTAGGCCATGCGCTTTGATGTAAAAAATTTCGAGTAGTTGTAAATAATTAGCCAATGATAGTACAAAAATTTACAAGATTTTCTAGATTTATTGGCCCTTGAACTGCGTCAGCTTTGTGTGCTTTTGCCTAATTCTTTCCTGATGGAGACGTTCCGTTGTCATCTTGGCAACGTAGCGCAGTCTCACATCTAGGTACTTATCTATGATTGCCCTCACAAGATGGGATGAGTGGCATTCAAGCGGGTGATTTTCGAGCATGTGCTGATCTAACACTTTAAAGAAGTCCTTGCCGACAAAGGTTGTCATAGTGGCCATTGCAACTTTAGCTGCAAGCCTTTGGGATGGTAGTGGCGAGCACACCAGAGCCCTACGCAGCTCTTTCTCACATTGTCTGCAAATGTTCAGAACATCATTTGAAGCGTAGATCAGTCCACCTCTCGTTTTTCGACGAATCAGGGAATATGCAGGCATGGATGGAGGAGTTGACACCTTTAGTGCAGAAGCACACTGATCGCACTGGAGGTGAAGCAGTAAGCTGCGAACTACAAACCCGGCTATGTGCGCAACAATTGCATCTCCAAGCTCAGACACCCTGCCTGGGTCGGCAGAGTAGTCATGATCTTGTAAAATTGCTTCCGTGACTGGTTCACTGGCTGCAGGGCTTCTCTGAGGGGCAGTGAAGTTAATTACATCGATGGAGGATGGTTTTTCAGAGGAGCTTACAAAGAGAATTTCGATGTGTTCTAATGGCAAGCAATTTCCACCATCAATGTCCTTGACCTCATTGTGAACTATCAGACGCTTGAATGCTGCTGCAAACTGCTTTGCTGTTGGGTTGTCATTGCAGCGCCCAAATGATCTTATTGCAGCAAAAAATAGCTCAAGGTGGTCCTGGCTGAGCTTGGAGGTCGGAAGATATGCCAATAGGCCATTTTCTGTAACCAAGTGGTTGTATAGACGAATGGCATTGTCTAAGCAGACCACAAAGCCAATGAAGCCTGTCTTTCGGTTGGTCTCTATCATTAGTTTACCAGCTGCAGATTCCCTAAGTGAGCAAAAGTAGGCCTTCAGTTCTTCGACATACTCAGTGACACGAGTCACATTTTCAGGACACAGTGGCCTTTTCCAACCTTCTTGCCTTGGATGCCTTGAATTTAAAATGTCAAATGCGTTGTTGACATGTCTAATAAACTTTTCTGTTGGCAAGGAATTTGAAAATTTTGGGATTTTTCGAGCTCTGCATTCACCAAGAGCATCTGCTACCGATTGACTAAACGTTTGAGCCGCCAATGAGACTTTCATGGGCTGGTTTTTCCAATTAACATGTGCCTGTCTAAGTTTGTTTGCCAAATGTAGGCCTTCTGTGTACTGAATTTCATGCAGCTCATCAATGTGTTTCCACAATATGAACTGTTTGTTCGTATCAACAATAGCCTTTTTATCACACAGGGTGTTCCGCAGCAGCTTCAACATGTGACAGGGATCCAACATGGCAAAGACAGGCTTTTTTGTCACTGGATGCGGAAAAGAAGCATCCAGCTCAGTCAGGTCCATCTTGCAGCCAAGGCTGCGCAGCATTGACAAATTTGCTGCAGCGCCATCGCATGTCAAACTCACAATGTGTGCACCTTTTTCGTGAGCGAAGCCAGCAGCTTGCAGCACCAAATTGCGCCTCTGCTCACCACCAAGGCCATCCACTAGAAAGTAGCCAATCGGCAGCTTCCATCTGCCATTGATTGCAACAAGCATTAAAACAAATGCATCTTTGGCAACTGGAAAGCTGTCATCATTGACATCAATGCCCATGTCAACATATCCATGGAACCTCTTTCCATCCCACTCCACATGTCTCCGAATGGCCATCTCATCCACAACCAGATTGCATAATGTGGAGTGGCCGTTTTGTGAATTTTGCTCTACCTTCATAGCCAATGCAGTCAGTGCCTCTTTTGAAAACCCAGCAGCCCCATCAATGGATTGGTACCATTTGCACAGAGTCTTTGGATGCGGAAGGCATGTGTCAAAAGTAGCTCGTACATATCGGTATGCTCTAGGTGAATAAAAATGCAACGTCAGTGCAAATGCCCTGAGCTCTGGCGAATAAGTGGGTGACACTGCTGCACCAGACTTACGTGTCAGTTGACGCATGAGCAAGTCTTTTTTTGCCCCACCAAGACTCTGCAGCGTGGCAACATCCTCATTTCCTAGAATGCGATTCTCAGACAAATCTTGAATGACATCTTGAAGATGAGCAACCTTATGTAAAAGCCGGCGACGGGATTGCTGCAGAGTCTTGATCTTTTTCTTGGTCGCAGTTTGCAGTTGCGAGTAACGCCTCACTTCGTGCCTCAGAAAGGCCTTTTCAGGTGTGTCTTCTGCTTGCTGTGGCTGCAAAATATCGCACGCACAGAAAACAGGTCCATGAGCAACCAACGTGACACAAATCATGTACCCAGAACAAGGTACTTAATTGTTGTGGCATACATTCTTATGCAAGCCATGAAGAATATAATGCTAAATTTTAGGTCATTACCTGGCTCACGACAGTTTCCATTTACACTTTTGTGAACTTAAAAACTTTGAGGGCATAAAACTGCCATCCACACGAGCTTGCTAGTGCTACTTAATTTTGTTTGTTTGTTTATTTATTTATTTGCAAAATACTGCAGGCCCATCTAGGCCCAGGCAGGAAAGGTAAAAGTACGAAACAACTAACACAGAAGAGGCCAATGTAGCATAGTTGAATGTGGGATGCTTCACAGCAACCTTTTAGTTTGAATAGGCAAAATATACTGATCTCATTCTCCTACACAAAAGACCAGTTTTGTCTGCCTGTATCACGGCTCCTCATGACTGATCGAACAAATAAAGAGCATAGAAAATTGTAAAAAAACCTGTTGGTCTTCTAGTTCATTGTGTCATTTGAATGGAAAAGAGAAATTGTAAGCAGATTATTCGTCGCCAATTGCAAACCCTGAGGAAACTCACACTGCTGTGGGCAAATATGAATATGTTTCAGCTTTTAATTACATGGTTGCCATGATCATAAATGTTAGTGTCCACGTGCAGTTCACTGAGTGACATTTGTTATGCTTCATTCAGTGATATTTATATATTATGCCATGAAAATAAATGCTACTTCACTTGAAGTTAGCTAAGGAAACAAGTGTGTAAAAATTGCAGTGGTCGAGTATTATCCTTACCATAGTATGCCTTGCTGTTCGAGGTGTCGCTGGGTTGTGCATAGGCAGCACAGCAGAAGCATCACCCTCGAGCGTGCTGGTAGGCCTTGGACTGGGAGACTGGACAAAATACATCAAGTGCAATGATGAAGACTGTTTACTGCAACATAGCTTGAAATTGCTGACTGTGCAAACAAAATACCAGATGCACAGTTGAAGCTAAAGCCCAGGACTAATAGAGAGACCATTGGATTGATTTAAAAATTAAGCACAATAATGACCACCAAGCAGGACATTGTTAGGGAGATCAGTGGCTGTGGCTATGTACTGTATTCCTTATCTGATGTCCCAAAAAATGATGTTGATCAAGCTTACCAGCACAGTTTGTATGTTATTAAGTTTACTATAGTAGTAAATGTTCGAGTCTAGCAAGGGTGTTACTTATGCGTGTAATGAGAGGTGAAGTATAATTCACAGGAGTGTTTTCCTTATGCCAACGTTCTCCTTATGCCAAAAACCAGTTTTTCATCTTGCTTTGCTTCAGGTTCTTTTATTTTCCTTATCTTGTACTTATCCTAGATCGACTAAATCGAGGTTATGATGTAGCATATATGGCTTTCATTCATTAGCACTTGCTTTTGCCAGTGTTTACAACGAAATTTGAACACACAACTCGTGCAGTATGCTTGTCACCTGTGTCAAAAAAGGGCTGTAATGTAGCTGATGATAGGTTAATCAGTTCTATCTTTCTATTCATTCAGAGCATTACTAGTATTAGATATCTGAAAATCGGTCGAAAACATCTTACAAAAAACTGTGTGACAAAGTCTCATGCATTTTTTTAAACTGCAATAGTTACTTTAAAGGTGAAATCCAAAATATATATTACAGGGAAACACCAGATTTTTGAAAGCAGAGCACAGCATGAATGAACCAAGGCATACGCATGAAAAAAGCAAGCCCTGTGGTCATTACCACAATCAAACATACCAGGACATGTTGGATTTCGGAAGGCTCATCAGCAATGTCTGAATCAGCGAAGGACGAGCTAGCAGTTGTAGCAGCACCCTCTGCTAGCACATCTGACAAGCCCTCGGAGATGTCCATGGCTATTGTCACTTCAGAGAGACCTGCCTGAATAATAAGAAAAGCATACTTCACTTCAGGAATGGTGGGGGACATCTACCTCAGTCATGAAAAAGGCATGATCAAACTGAAAACATGCATTATGGCTGCATACAGCTGTGCATCAACTTACTGGCTCATCTTGATGCTGTGATATTCCCGTGGATGAAGCTGGTGCACTTGAAGGTTGCCTCATTGCTGTAGCATCGTCCTTTGCAAGCATCTGCAGTTAAAGAATAACTCACCATATACTTTTAAGATCCAACAATAACATTTGCTGTGGAATGAATTCAAACAACCTTTGCAGAGTCATGCAAAAGGCCTCGCATGATCTGTGCAGGCAGACCCTACACACCACATCCCCTTGTGCAGAAAACTATGTTCAATCTAAGTGTGCTTGTAAAGTACACATACAACTACTTGACTCTCGGAGAAAATGAAGCTGTAGTAACTTTGCAGTGCATTGTTTCATACACACACACACACAAAAAAAAAACATAGACATAGTTGTAACACACACATAATGTAATGTAATGCCCCCTCTGTAATGCCTCCAGGCCTTCAGGGTACTAATTAAAGAATTAAAATAATGTTCACCCCCGTAATTTAAAGTACAACTGCGTAACTTCATCTCAACTGTCATTTGACTGTTTAAAATTTGTTGAACAACACCATATCTTCTGGAAAAAAAACTGTATTTAACCTCAACATGGGAAGTACAAGCTTGAGAGATTTCTTTATGAAAAAAAAAAATTCATGGCATGATTGAACTTTACACACACAAGCAGAGTTGCTACGTGCAGAATATTCTCTAGTTATTAACTATTGCAAAAGTTAATGTTACGTGAAGACTAATCTTTTCTGGTTTCTTAAATTAATTATAGTTCTATTGCAATTTTAATTGTTTTCAGCTACAAGAAATACATACAAAATTCAGTGAATAATCTTTATAGCAGGAAATGCAATTGTTTGACAATAAATATTTCCACTTTGTGGGCTTTTTAGGAGCTAGTGTATGCTAGCTGATAAACATTTATTTCTCCTGAAAGTAATTTTAACACTTGTGGAATTTATGACAAAGTTAGAAAAAAATTGCCGACTTGTATTGCACCATTGATTACACAGTGTGGAGGCCCAAGTAAAAACACGGCATATAGAGCATTCTATAGTATGCTTTGTTGCAACCTATCTAGAAAGCTTTAAGGCAGTACTTTTTTTTAAATGAGAGTTTTTAATGACCTAGCATGGGGGGGGGCAATTTGGAATACAATGGAAGTTTGGAAAAAGTTTGCGCAATTCCTTATAAATATGAAGATGCGATCAATCAGCGATATTCCTGGTATTATATTTTACCATATTTTGAAATGCCTCTAGCCACAGTAATAAAATAAGTAAATATGAAAATTAGACTAATCAACTTTCTAGAAAACCGAAAGAGTCATAAAATTGATTGTAAGTGCATGACTTGAATCCCTTTATCATGTAAATGAGTTTCAATTTCAATTAATTTTATTTGCAAGTAATGTTAGAGATAAAATAAATCTAAACTTCTTGCGTGAGGCCCATCCAGCGGGCTGAGCAGATCGCGCCGGGATCTACGGGCTCCTGCAGCCGTCTAGCGTACCCTCTAAAAATTTTATGAATAAAGTTTTACCGAACCGAACCAAGACATAGAAACTTAGTATTGAGCAGACATGTAGTGTCACATGCAACACAAACCTTGGTGGGGCCCGCGAGCGATGGTACTGCATTAGCCATCAAGTGACCGTGGCCTTTGGTACCGCTCGCAAAATCACCGTCGCTGAAGTGCTCCGAGCAAACAACGCTCCAATGTGATGGTGCCCACGCAGGTGAGCGGCACACTGCTAGGGCCCACTCTTCTCTCAGGTCACGCTGCCTTGGAAACCTAGTGCATAATTTAGTGTCAATGATCATTACTCGATCTGCACCAACATTTCAACTGAACATGTTAAAGAGCAGTGCGACTGAATTGTTTGCACTTATATATATAGCACAGAACGAACACTTCTATTTCCCTTTCTCGTGTTATCATCTATCGAGGGCAAATTTATTGTTTGCTTAAGTTTTACATCATAATGCACTTCTTTTTCGGACATCTCACTATTTCATCAGTGAATTCATTCACACGAGCACGTATACATATATAGTCACTAGCGAATATTGCAGTTCCGTTTTTATAAATTAAAGAAAAAAAAAACGTTCATTGTGCTTACCTATGGAAGGACAGACCATCACGCCGATTTTCTGTTCGGTTAGGGCATCCTGGCACACAACACTTCATCACGCAGGTGCGCCTTGCTGACGGTAGTTCTCGCCGGTCTGCTGAGAGGCCGAAGACTATGAGCAGAACGACAGCGCGTTGAGTGGGACCGTCTACCTTAACTATGGGCCGGCACGGCGCTAAATATGTTCGGAGTCCCCGGCTCGCCAGTGCATCCTTGGGCACAATACGGGACGAATTTTCTTCCCGTGGGAAAGCAGTCGCTTCGGGCCTTGTACGCTCGCTTAATCGCCTACACATTTTTGCGGGGGCGAAAGGCATCATTGTTTCCCAAACGACGTCCCCAAACGCGACGTATCGCCGTCGGAAAGGCGGCTTGGTTGCCTTCACACGTTTGCAGGACGAAAGGTTTCCTCGTTTCCCTGAAACCGCCCCGAAACGCAACCAGTCGTCCTTGAGGTGGTCCTCCCGGGTTGTTGGGCGCAATGCCGACGCCTTCGTTCGCAACAGCCTTGGCGCCTGTCTGCTAATTAAGCGGCCAGCTGCGTGGTGGTTCGGTGCGTTACAAAGACTCGACTGCCACACGGATCCCTTCATGAACTAACCTCGGCGCGCGTTTGCCGCGCCGAGTATATGCGCATATTCCGAAACCCCCGCAGCAGACGAAACCGAAGCCACCGAAGCGAGCCGAGTAAAATCTACCGCTTGCCTATCACGTGAGGGCCTATTTCCCATCATCCCATTCCTCTAAATTTTTTATGACTAGGCTTCAAGATTGTCACGTGACGCTCCCTCCTAGTTTTTTTCCTTCCTCCATGGCTCGATGGAACGGACCGCTCCGTTCCATTTTGGAACGCGTACAAGATTGCGCCCTAGGTGTACGAACGGCGCCTCGGGAAGGAAAACTTCGGTCCTCGATTTGTGCCCCGAGATGGCGCCACAGTACCGTGGCCGAGGCGAGTTATCACGCATGGTCGCTACGGGGCCGCGAACGCCGCTCGGAATAAATAAAAAAGTCAGCCTTCACGCTATACGAGCGCACGCAAGAAGAACATAAAATTGGCGAACAAATAAGACATTTTGACGATACCGCCATATTTATCTGTTGAATATGTCCAGTTCACCACCTAGAAGGTTCGGGATAGGAAGATGCCTTCGCATTCGGACATGTGAAATTGTGCACCTCGACCAGATGTCACGTAGTAGTGACGCTGAAGTAAACAGTCCTAAAACAGTGTATGACGAAACTGTTTCTTTATTGGGCGAACCTGTGCCCCAAAAGCAAGCTACACTCTAAGCACAACGAAAGCGGCGAACACAGTCGGCGATCGTCGAAAATCTGATCAGCGGCGAAACGCGTCGGCTTTTATACATGAGCACGCGGTCTTGCGCGGAATCACATGGCGCGATATCTTCAGGTGGTCCGTTTCTCGGGGTGCAGCAACAAGCGACACTTTTTCAGTGCAGGTCTCGTAGCCAGATTAGCACCGTGGCAAAAAAACACATTCTTGCCCATTTAACGGCTTGCTCACACGAAGAGCACAGCTTGTCATCGCACACAAAGAATGAAATTAAGGGCGCAACGTGGCGACAACTGCTTCGACGGACGGCGACCGCTCCTGCCATCTCGCGGCGTGATGGGGCGTAGGTGCCGAAGTTTAACGCAGCGAGTGCAGGACGACGGCGCTCCGTCGTTCCACCTGTACTTTTAAACCGTGGTCTATAGTCACCGACGATTACGTAATCTGGATTGTATGAGCGACCCGTAAAGAGCGAGGGATTCTGGAGGCGCGTCTGCTGGCTGCTTCGGTTCGAGGCAGCGCAGCCGCCACCACTTCGCCGTTTAAGCCTATTGCAGTCCGGCTTTGTCACACTCGAAGATCACCCGGTTGCAGGTGCCTAGCAAAACCATGGTCGGCCGTTCAGCCCTTGGCTGCTCAATTCAAGTGTTAAGGTAAAGGCATTTAATTACTGCCTTACAGCATCCCTTGCAGAAGCATCAGAGGCAGGATGCCACTTCCAAAACTGTAACAAGACAGGGGACATCCGTGAACAATAGAAAATGAACGTACAATGCTAATTATGAGCCGGCGATTAGCTGTGTAAGGGCCGACACGCATGATTCCCAAGATATTTCTTCTCTATACAACATTGACTCAGGCATCAAATACTATTCTGTACTCGCATGAACATATAGAGGTATTATGAAACATGGTTTCACGGCGCGAATTCAAGCGGGACACAGCGAGATACAAACATAATACTCGTAACCAACTAGCCTAGCTAGCTCCTTGAACACAGATAGAGGTAATGCGCAACCATATGTATGTCGGCGTACGGCCAGTGTTGACAAAGCGAAAACGTCTAACTACATACCACTTCAAATGAAACTAGAGTTTCGACCGAGAAATGCCGTTGACAGCGCGCAAAATTACGAACATTTTCAGCGCTAGCGTGCGCCGTTATACGGACGACATCGTTTTTTGCGACGATCATGGTACAGCATGTACCAGACCGCTGTAGCCATCGCCTAAGCAACCGATTTTCTATGTAATGCTCCTGTACCCTTGATAAATTATAGGATAAAGATAAGTAGATAATTTTTCACCTGTCTGACTGACCCGCAGGCAGAGCAGCAGTGACGGTGCGTCCAAGCAGCGGCAAATGTAGAACTAACCCTGTCAGAAACAACAAAGGAGGCCGAAAACCAAAGTTTGTTATGAATAAAACAATATCTTCCTTGCCTTTCTCGCTTGTCATCGTCGCGCAGTCCTGTGAACTGAAACCTAGAAATCAGACATGAATGGTACGACATTGCTGGTCGACAAAGGGACGGAAAGCTTCGCACGACTGATAGTCGAAACAGCGCAGGAAAGTCACGGGGCGCCGTCCCACAGAAGCTGCCAGAAGACGGCGCGCCCACAATTCATGCGATTGTTGTTTTAACGGTCCCTATTGTCTAATACTTTCTGGAAGACACGCGGGCACCAGGGATTTTTCTGGGACCTTCAATGCTCTGTATAAATCCGACGTGTTTCGCCGCTGATCTGATTCG